>NC_092559.1:21294285-21468470 GCF_037038585.1 Patagioenas fasciata
AAATAAAGAAGTGAGGTATCATTAATCCCAGGAAGTTTCCTTAGATG
Organism: Patagioenas fasciata; assembly: GCF_037038585.1. NCBI lineage: Eukaryota > Metazoa > Chordata > Aves > Columbiformes > Columbidae > Patagioenas > Patagioenas fasciata. The sequence continues at coordinate 21,294,333 of NC_092559.1, forward strand.
GTGTTCCTGTCTAAGGAAAGGACTCCAGTTTACAGACCAGCAGCTCCGAGAAGACCACTCAAAGGGTGTCTTCGGCGGGAAGCCCGTTTCATTGTTTGGCCAGATGTGGTTGTGGGCATTACAACATAGTCCAGAAGCTTCTCAGCTAGTCTGGGCACCTCCTTTGTTAAGGACCCTGTCAATTGACCGAGGGTCCCACCCCTCCTGACCCATCAGTTGGTAGAGGTGAAGTTTATTGACAACACCTTGGTACCATTCTAGGTGTATACATGTGGGGACAGGCACAGTGAGGCACAGAAGGTGCTAAAGAGCCATCAACCTCCAAATTGAAAGCTCCCGATTTCAGGGGAACGTGTACTGCCTCACAATCCAGCCTGTGACCACAGTCATCTGACAAACTACTTTGGAGTGGTGGTGCAGTCACCTCTTGCCTCCAAAGTCAAAAGGGGGCATTCTGTTGGTGAGTTTGAATGTCCACTGTGGATCATCATACCTTATGTGTCATTTTCTTGTTGCAAATCAACCTACAATAGAACAGAACAATACAAATTACAACTACTACAGTTATTAACAAATATTGGAGAAAACTGGTTAGCCATACTAATAAGGAAAACAAATGCATTGAAAGTTTTTTCACCAGTTAGTCCCCAGTGCAAATAATGTAAATCTGTATCATTCTGATATGCTAGTGCCTCTTCGTTTGGTCTCTTCTGTTTCTTTGTTGCCCTCTGCTGCAGGGACAGATGCTGTATCTCTGGCATTAGGTCCTGCATCATGTTTGTCCAACTCATAGAAAGGTTTAACATATTTTGCAGGAAACCACTTTGGTCCTGTTGGAAGAAGAACACAAGTATGCTCATTCCCCAGGTGATTAACTCTACAGGCCCTTGCCACTGACTGTTTTGCAGGGGATCCCAGTATAAAAGCTGTGGTCTCTGAGACAGTGAATCTGGAACACGGAAGTGTTTTTCCACTGCTGTGATAGAGGAGGGAGGCATAGTACGATTCAAAAAAATTAAAGTATATGTTGCATTGTCTAATTGTTCTTGAGGTGTCATATTCCCCTTTTTTTGTTTTAATAACATCCGTTTTAACATGGAGTGCACCTGTTCAATGATAGCCTGTCCAGTGGGAGAATGTGGAATACCTGTGAGATGTGAAACACCCCATTGCTGTAAAGAATATTGCATGGATCTAGCAGTGTATCCAGGACCATTGTCAGTTTTAATCTGTTGTGGTACTCCCAGCGTAGCAAAACAGCGGGTCCAGTGACGCTGAATATCTCTGCTTTTCTCACTTGTATGCGCAGATGCACAAAGCATACCTGAAAAAGTATGTATAGAAACAAGGACATATTTCAAACGGCCAAAAGATGAAACACATGTAACATCAGACTGCCAAATGTCATTAGCTGAGAGTCTGCGAGGGTTAACTCCAAGGGAGGGCGAGCTTGTAATCAGACCTTGACATTCCCGGCAAGAGCACACTATGTCTCTCGCTTGCTTGAGAGTGAGAACAAACATCTTTTTTAAGGTAGCAGCAATCTGATGGAAGAAAGCACGTGAAGCCCTGGTAGACTGGAAACAGACTGTAGCTACAGTCTAAGAATCTTCAATTGCATTGCCTTCAGTTATGGGACCTGGTAAGGCTGTATGAGAGCGTATATGAGTAACAAACAGTGGGTGTTTGTGAAGCTGTAATGCAGTTTGCAATGATACAAACATATCAATAAGTTGCTGTTGTGAGATTTCTTTAAGAAAAGTGGAGGGGATCTGCTGCAGGACCTTGACTACGTACTCAGAATCACAAACCAAATTTAGAGGTTCCTCCCTAAAAAGCTCTAAGGCATACAAAACTGCACCAAGTTTCACTAATTGGGTTGAGCCTTCAACAATTTTAACAGAATTATGCCAATTGTTATCTTCACGCCAGACCACTACAGCTTTATGAGACTTCTCTGAACCATCAACAAAAACTGTGCGAGCATTTGGGATAGGACCGAATACAAGTACGGTCTGTGGTCTGATGTCAAAGACACGCAGATTTTGAAGCAATTTACATTTAGGCATGCCAAAAGCTATGCTGTTAAGAAAATCAGCTAGCGCAATTTGCAAGGACAGAGATTGTGAATAAAAAAAAAAAATCAAAATCTGCTTTCACAAAAGGTACATATATGACAGATGGATCACAGCCTACTAAAGCCTGAATCCATTCTCTGCCTTTTTTGATCAGAGTAACAATCAATTCCAGGGGCTCAGTAATAGTTTTACGAAAAGAATTGGGCAAAAAAATCCATTCCAAGTATATCAGTCTGTATTCTCATCATACTCTCCCACAATAGCCACAGGTTGTTTCTATGTTGTAGCTATAGACAAATCTGCAAGTCCAGTTGAATGCAGTTAGTTTGTAAGGTTGTCATAAATTTATTCATCAAAGTTTCTAACTCCGTTTTGGCTGTCATATTTATTGGATATTGTTTTCCCTTACCGGATCGAAGTCCTGTTTCAGTTCTATCAGCGTAGGGTTTGCTTTACTGATACTTTGGTTGCCCATACTAGTGGAAATACAGCATCCAAAATTTCCTTGGAGATTTCTCACTTGCAGCAAGCAGATCTGCACCATCCAAGCAGATTCTTGTAGGACATGAAACTAAACAGAATTCTCAGAAAACGTTATTTGAGATTACAATTTACTTAACAAATCTTAACCCAAGAGAGGTATAGGGCTTTCTGGCAAATACAAGAATTCAGCTGCTAAAACTTTGTTCCAAATTTAGCATTCCATTGGTTTCAAAAAATGGTCTTTCTTTCTTTCCCACAATCTCAAAAACTAGCATGGTGAATTTACTAAGAAGTCTCTTACAACTAGTTACCACAAGATAAGTCTATTAAAAGATTTTTGGTTTAATTTCCCAGTTTCATTAGAACTACGGATCTGCTAGGGATGCATTTAAATTTCACCCTCAGACACCTCCATTCAGTATTACAACATTGCTGCAGTGGGGGGGAAGAGAAAACCCCCCTTTCACTGCTTTAAAAGCGGGAAGCCAGGTTTTTCTTTTTTTTTTTTTTCTTTTTCTTTCTCTTCTTGCTGCAATTTAGATACAGGCAAGGCCACGCAGGTGGCGTTATTTGCTGGTGCTAAGTGGGAGCTGTCTGGGAGCTGCCAGGGAGCTAAGTTTATCTTGCAGCTTGACACAGGCCTGAAATTTATATTGAAACAGTACAGCACAGGCCTGGGATATTTTACTTTTTTATTTTCCCATTTCATTCCAGCCATAATACACTCCATATGCAATTCTAATTAGCTGAGCAATAGTTACATTCCTCAGCCCCGTTTACCATTTGCAACGTCTTACAGATGTCAATAAACAGCATATTAACTATCAATCCATTACTTTCATTTTCCTAGATCCAAATCAGGTCATATTCTAGCAACTTTTCAGTACAACCTCCTTCGAGTTCACATCCATCATAGCATTCAGTTTTCTTTCCCATACTTCCAACAAACACATAAATTCAATGCGAATCAGAGTTTAACTACTTAAATTCTTTTCTGGTTTCAAAATTATTTAATAGCAATAAGAGCAATTACTCTAATGTATAAGGATGCATCCTAAGGGAGAGCAAGGTGGTATTTTAGTAGTGGAACCAGTTCCCATTTTGTAATTATCTCCCTAAACAAAATTTTACCATTACATTCATGCAGTAAAGAACTAAATTACTCATGATCTTCTGTATTATCACAAAACGCACATTTTGAGTCCATGGATTCTCATTATTTAACAGTCTATGAACTTACTGTACCATATAACAGACAAAGACCTATTAAACTGTAATATGCTTAAACAGATACCTACAAAGAAAACAGGTTAATAAGGAAAAGTATCTTGCAGAGTTCAGCAAGTGTTCTATGACTTGTGTGTTATCAGTTAATTCTCTCCCAGCTTGTTGAAGTTCAGACCATTCCTCCTGTAAAACTGTCTGAAATGATTCAATGATCTGTTGTAGAGTTTTATTTTTGTCCTACTCTTCTCGCTTTAGAAACAACAAAGTGTTATACTTCAAGGTTCTATTCTCTGGACACTTTTTCAATCACTAACATGACCGTCCAGATCGTCATGTTAGTATTGATCTTCTTTTATCATCCAGATGGCTGGAACTGCATATCTTGCTTTCCCACATTTTACTTTCCAACATTAGAGTATGCAGGGATGTTGTGAGGAAGACTAAGCTCCACTTGGAATTAAAACTGAACAGGGATGTCAAGGACAAGAAGAAGGGTTTCTTCAAATGTATCAGCAGCAAAAGGAAGATTAGGGAAAATGTAGGTCTGCTGCTGAATGAGGTGGGTGCCCTGGTGATGGATGATACAGAGAAGGTGGAATTACTGAATGCCTTCTTTGCTTCCATCTTTACTGCTAAGACTTCAGGAATCCCAGATCCTAGAGGCAGGACAAAGGAAGACTTTCCCTTAGTTGAGGAGGATCAGGTTAGAGATCATTTAGGCAAGCTGATCATCCACAAATCCATGGGCCCTGATGGGATGCACTCACAAGTGCTAAGAGAGCTGGAAGATGTTATTGCTAAGCCACTCTCCATCATCTTTGTGAGGTTTTGGAGAAAAGGAGAGGTGCCTGAGGACTGGAAGAAAGACAATGTCACTCCAGTCTTCAGAAACGGCAAGAAGGATGACCCAGGAAGCTACAGGCCAGTGAGCCTTGCCTCCATCCCTGGAAAGGTGATGGAACAACTGATTCTGGATGTCATCCCCAAGCATGTGGAGGAAAATAAAGTTATCAGGAGTAGTCAGCATGGATTCACCAAGGGGAAATCATGTTTGACCAACGTGATAGCCTTCTATGATGGCATGACTGGCTGGGTAGATGAGGGAAGAGCAGTGGATGTTGTCTACCTTGACTTCAGCAAGCCTTTTGACACTGTCTCTCACAACATCTTTACAGGTAAGCTCGGGAAGTGTGGGTTGGATGAGTGCACAGTGATCCATCTATCCATCGATCATGAACTGGCTGGATGACTGTCGCGGGGTGTAATTTAGGGTTCTGCTTACTGCAGAACAATGTTTAGGTTTCTTTAAAGAGAAGTGCAACTTAAAAGAGTTCGGTGGCAGGTTCACTCTATTATTTACTGCATGGGGGAAATATGCCAAGCCAAATGCGGCTTACCTTCTCTCCAGATGCCTGTACCCATTCACGAAGCAAACTTTCAGGCACCTTCCCTCCCTGATAAACATATGCAGAGCAGACTTTCAGGAGACAAAATTATTAGAAAAATAAAATTTAATGGAGTAGAATAGAAGAAGGGCTGGCTCAAGCTGGGTACCTGCACAGAGATCTGCCTGAGCATAGAAAACTACAAACTTTTATATCTTTACAGACCATTCACACCAAGATCCAGTCCAACAGCAGGTTCTTTGCTACCCATTGGACCCTTTTTCTCTGACTCCATGTGGGCCTTTGTTTTGTTCAGTTGTAGACATTGGTTTTGGTCCATATCCTTGAAGGTGATATTTAGTCTGGATAAATCCTTTCTTCTCAGCGAAGTGAAAAATAGGCCCCACTTTTCAGATGTCTGTAATGTCTCTCCTTTAGCCTTGGATCGTTGTTTTCCCAGAGAGTTCCATTTTCCCAGCAAAATGCAAGTTAGACTTTATCTTGGAGGCGTTTAGTGTAGTCTGCAGTTGATTTTAGTAAACACGAGCTTAAAATTTTAGCAAATCTAGTCTACCAAGTAATATGAATCAAAGAGTATATTAAAAATCATACAACCGTATATTTCTAAATAATCCATTACATTCAGTGTGCATCTACTTAAACTAAATTATTAATATTGAACTTGAATTGGGCTCATCCACTGACCTCTGAGTAGTAAAACCATTGCCATACAGCTCACTTATTTAGCAGGGAGAGCTCAAAGTGGACTCATCTAGGCTGTTGTATTTATAGAATGAAGTGGTTTACTCATAATCAAATTGCATACAGTAGGAAAAGTATGCACGAGACTCTCTGCACCCACAAGCCACCAGCATTCAATATGCCATTCTGCTTCCTTGTGAGTATCCTAGAAGGAGTTCTTGGCCTGGCTGCATCTCAGGTCCTTATCTCCTCTGGAGCCTGGACCAAACTGCTGCTGGTTTGGCGGGGGGGGAAGGATTGAGTGCATCCGCCATAACAACAGAGTTCATAGGGTTGTGGTCAATGGTGCAGAGTCTGACTGGAGGCCTGTAGTTAGTGGGGTTCCCCAGGGCTCAGTACTGGGTCCAGTCCTGTTCAAAAATGACCTGGATGAAGAGACTGAGTGCACCCTCAGCAAGTTTGCTGATGAAAAAAACTGCAAGGAAGGCCTGACACACCAGAAGGTTGTACTGCCATTCAGCGAGACCTGGACAGACTGGAGGACTGGACAGGGAAGAACCTAATGAAATTCAATGAGGGCAAGTGTAGGGTCCTGCACCTGGGGAGGAATAACCCCAGGCACCAGTACAGGTTATGGGTTGACCTGCTGGAAAGCGGTACTGCAGAGAACGACCTGGGAGTCCTGGTGGACAACAGATTGGCTATGAGCCAGCAATGTGCCCAAGAAGGCCAATGGTAGCCTTGGGTGCATTAAAGAGAGTGTGACCAGCCCCACACCATTTCTTTCTTGTAAGATAAAAAAAAGCTAACATACAAAATAAAAATCCCCAAACATAGTAAAATAACAATATTACTAAAAGGCAACTTTTACTTCCTCCCCCTTTTTTTTTCTTTAAAAAAAAAAAAAAAAAGAAGGGATGATCCACCAGTGCTGATCTGGTGCTCTTTCCCATAGGTGTCAGTAGCTTTCCATGCATAAATGTTCATTGTTGTCTTTAAAACGAGGGGTACAGTGCCAGTGGTGGTAGTTTCAGGAGGGCAGGTCATCTGGTTTTGTGGAGCAGGGTTGCTGGGTCCTTGTTTTACCTTTTCTCTGGAAGAATAGCAGGGGCTTGGGGACAGAAAGTAGTAAGTCAGAGGCAACCCATTGAACTCATTTTTGGCTGAGTCTTGGACCACCTCGGCAGTGGAGAATTGATTTTAAAGGAATCAAGAGGAAAGGCGATCAGCAGACCCCCTTGACAGTTTCTGTGAGTCTCTTTAAATGAACGCACTGGCTGCCCCCTGACTCACTGACTGGGGGTGGCAGGTCTGTTATCCGCCCTCAGGAACAGTGGGCATCTGAGGGATAATCACTGTCCCACCAGCTCAGGGCTCTGCTTCCATGCCCCCCCAAGCAAGCAGTTCATTTTTATGGGGTGCCTTCCATGCCCTAATAAGCTTTTACAAGGCCAGGGTAGACATTCCATCTATTACATCTTGGGGAATTCCCTTCTCTATTCCCTCAGCCCACAAAAGGTTTCTCTTTGTCTCTGGGACACCTAGGGGACAAGTTCGATTTACCTGCTATTCCACTCTTGGTACAGCAGTTTTCGTTTTTGTGACTCCCCCTATCAGACCCATGCTACCACAATTAAGTTCCTGAGCCACCTCCACCCAAGTGACAGCTCGACCACCCTGGGAAACACACCCCCTCCACCCCGTGGAGACGACGCATCCCCCAAAAGGTCCCGCAGCCGCACTGCACGCAGTTTCAGTGGGTCAGGAGGCCTGACAGGATCTACATTTACCAACACCGGGGAAGGCTCTTGGGGCTCTTGTGAATTAACTGGGGACAGGTGGACTTCTGTAAATCTTCAGTTAGGTGATTTACAGCGGGGGTTTCAATGCATTCTGGGTCTCCCCTTTCTAAAGGGTCCAGCTCCCCCTCCCAATAGGCAGCTCGTTGAGTTAACAACTCTCTTTGATCATTAGCAGTCAGAAGCACACCAGGCTCTGAATACCCTTGTGCTTCCTTCTCTGAGAGCAAAATTTCATCGCCACCAGTTAAAACACATTCTGTTTCCGTTTCTTGGGCTAAGTTACTATATTTCTCCTGAATCTCTAATAAGTTGGCCACAGGGTGGCAACTTGCAGAGCCACCCCCCCCCCCCCGCCCCGCTTGGCTGTTATCAGTAGACTCAGTTTTAATGAGGGGCCTCATTGTTGCCTGCTTGTTCTTGGGATAAGATACTTCCCGGGTGATTTCCAATTATTTTGGTGGATACAGGAGTTTAAGACCCTCTTCCTCAGCCGCTTGTGCTGGGCTGGTAAAACCGGGCTCACTGTCTGGAACAGAATCAAGATTTGTCTGGTAATATTTTGCCTGCTTATATTCTTCCAATTCAGATTGTAAGATTTTCTCCCGGTCTAATGCATCTAACAGAGCTGTAAGGAGCTGCTGAGTGGTATTGCATTCTGCAGCTAACTGGTCCTGTAGGACCTTTACCGTTTCTTGCTCTGTTTGTTTGTCCAGGTGCCTGGTGCTTTGAGCTGCCCCCGGGGCTGCTCCTAGCACTGAGCACGCTGTGGCTTTACCCTTGAGTAAATCCAAACACAGAATATTTGTGAGAGTCCCAGTTACTAGCAGATCCCCCTTATTTTCAGTGAGCCATCTGAAATATATCCATTCGCCGTCCCCCGGCTCACTTACTGGGGACGGCGAAGGAAGTTTCCCGGCTTTGAGGGGCTGTTGAATTTCTCTCTAGGAGCTGTGGGAATGACTGGCACGGCTGACACCTGAGTTACAGGGGCCGTGGGGGTGTATTGCTTTCCTGGTTGATCTGTATCTTCTGATTTACACATCTTTACAAGCAGCTGTAAATTGGGGAAGGGCAAGCCATCCATCACTTCTCGGGGAATACCTTTATCCAGTCCTAATTTCCAACACTGATGCCTCAAACCTATCCCCATAAATTTCTTGTCTCGGGGGCGAGGGAATTTTACCTCTGTTTCAGTTCGGCACACCGCTACTTGAGACTTAACCTCTTTTCCAATGAAACCCATACGCTGGTCATAATTAATCAACTCCCGTGCAACCTTCCCCCAAGAGAGACTCGGTCCAGCCTGAGCCTTACAACCCCCTGCCCAGTTTCTTTTTCTTTCTGGGCAGCTATCAATGCTGCTCCCAAAACAGCACAGATCATGGCTTTACCTTTTCCAAGTTTAAACCTGTGTTGGTTTTTTTTTTTTGCCAAGTCCCTTATTCGCTGAGTTACAATATCTGGAGACAACCAACATCCAGAGGCCCACTTAAGACCCTCAGGGGTCAGGCAAGGCTTATAATCTTTTAGTAAATTCAACAGCAGGGAGCAGTCCAGGTCTGGCTTAACCTGGGATGCCATGACCCACTGCTGGAGAACGCGGCACAGACTAATCAGTCCTCCTTTGAAACCTCTGGCTCCTATCCCCCCTCTAAACTGCTTCTCACAGAATATCCCACTTCTGACACCAAATAAAACTGTCCCAACCCAACAGATGGGATGAGGGATGAGTTAACTCTGAACGCGACACACGCCCTTACTCAACAGATGAGACCAGGTGTGAGTTAACTCTGGGTTAATTCTGTGCAGTTACGTGAAGTGAATGACAGACAATCACTCCAGGGGTCCTATTTAATTATGAGTTTTACTAGAAGCACGTGTTGGAATATTAATAACAGCGAATAGTGGCTTGGCAAAAGTATTTTGTGATATCACAGAACTTATCAATACGTTAACAGCAAGAGTCCTTCTACTAGCAATGTATTGGCAACCATTAGTAGCTATAACACAAAATTTAACAAGAATCCAACAGCAGAGCTTAAGATGATGTTACTCTTATATGTTGAAAAGGAAAAGAGAGAAAGAAAGTGGTAGAGAGGGAAGGAAAACTAAGGTATAAGAAAGAGAGAAAGAGAGTAATATATCACCAGTCACAGAAGGAGAGACACAGAAATAGGGATATAGAAAAATGGAGAGAAGGAAAGAGCAGAGAGAAAGGAAGAAAGAAAAGGGTAAGGGATCTAGCCACTCTTACGGCTCCGCAGCATGGATGACAGGACTTGTACGATGTTGTATGGCCTCCGGTGTCCCGCAGGGAGGATGCTGGGGTTTGTAGTTCAGGAGCGCAGCACCCTCCGGTGTCTGGTCTGGTTCCCGCGGCGAGGCTGGTGCACGGAGGGTCCTGAGGGTGAGTTCCCTGTTAGTGCTGTTTTAGGTGAGCTTTTTTATAGCTCTCAGAGTAGAGGAAAGTCTGGGGGGAAGGGGTGATTGTGAAAGATTGTCAAGTCTCGACAAATCCTGGGCCATGTTGAAGGGTCTCAGCTTTTCCCCTTTCTTTGCCAAGCTGGGCATATCAGAAGATGGAGCTATGTGCCCTACAGCTCATCCCCTACCTCCGGTATCAGCCAGCCAGCGTGGTCTGTGGCTCGTTAGCTTGTCGTTGATATGTAAATTGCAGTTCACCCTATACTGAATGTGTCATCCGTTGTGGCTGGATGAACTAGTTTCGCCACAATGTTTTCAGCCATTATCCTTATCAATACACAACAGAGGTTATCCTTCCCCTCTACTCTGCCCTGGTGAGGCTGCATCTGGAGTACTCTGTCCAGTTCTGGGCTCCCCAGTTTAAGAAGGAAATGGAAATACTGGAGGAAGTCCAGCAGAGAGCTACAGAGATGATTAGGGGTCTGGAGTATCTTTGTTATGAGGAAAGACTGAGAAAGCTTGTTCTTTTCAGCCTGGAGAAGAGAAGGCTGAGAGAGGACCTTATTTATACTTATAAAGATCTCAAGGGTGGGTGCCAAGAGGATGGGACCAGACTCTTTTCAGTGGTGCCCAACGACAGGATGAGGGGCAACGGGCACAGGCTGAAACATAGGAGGTTCCATCTGAATACGAGGAGAAGCTCATTTACTTTGACGGTGCCAGAGCACTGGAACAGGCTGCTCAGAGAGGTTGTGAAGTCTCCTTCTCTGGAGACATTCAAAACCTGCCTGGACGCATTCCTGTGCAATCTGGTCTAGGTGAACCTTCTTTAGCAGTGTCGCAGAGGAGTAATTTAGGGTTCTGCTTACTGCAGAACAATGCTTAGATCTCTCAAATAGAAGTGCAACTTTAAAGAGTTCATTGGCAGGTTCACTCTATTATTTACTGCATGGGGGAAATATACCAACCCAAATGCTGCTTACCTTCTCTCCAGGTACCTGTGTCTGTTCATGAAGCAAACTTTCAGGTGTCTTCCCTCCCTGATAGCCATTCGCTCTAGAGTCTATATTTTAGAACTCCAGAGGCAAACTTTCAGGCGAGACCTGATAACCATATGCAGAGCAGACTTTCAGGAAACAAATTCTCAGAAAAAAAATTTAATGGAGTAGAATAGCAGGAGGGCTGTCTCAAGCTGGGTACCTGCACAGAGGTTCCGACCTGAGCATAGAAAACCATAGACTTTTATATCTTTACAAACCATCCATACCATGATTCAGTCCAATAGCAATATTTCACTTTGAGGCCTTCTTACATCTCATTGAATCTTTTTTGCTGATCTCATATGAGCCTTTATTTTGTTTTGCCATAGACATTTTTTATGGGCCATAGCCTTGCAGGTACTGTTTTGTCTGAATAAATACTTTCTTTTCAGTGAAGTGCAAAATAGACCTCATTTTGCAGATGTCTGTAATGTCTCTGTGTTAACCTTGGAATCATTATTTTTCTGCAGTCAGTTCCGTTCTTCCCAGCAAAGTGCAAACTAGGTCTTATCTTGCAAGTGTTCAGTGTAGTTTATAGTTGCTTTTGGTAAATATGAGCAGAACTTTCCAGCTTATGATTTTAGCAAATCCAGCTTACCAAGTAACATGAAGCAAAGAGTATATTAAAAAACATACTACTTTATACCGCTAAATGATTCATTATATTTGGTGTGCATCTACTTAAACTAAATGATTAATATTGAACTTGAATTGGGCTCATCCACTGACCTGTGAGTAATAATACCATTGCCATACAGCTCTCTTATTTAGCAGGGAGAGCTCAAAGTAGGCTCATCTAGGCTGCCATATTTATAGAATGAAGTGGTTGACTTGTAGCCAAATTGCATACAGTAGGAAAAGTATGCACAAGACTCCCTGTGTCCACAATTCATCAGTGTTCAGTGTACTGTTCTTCTTCCTTGTGGGTTTCCTAGAAGGAGTTCTTGACCTGGCTATGGCTCAGGCCCATACCTCCTCTGGAGCCTGGACCAAACTGCTGCTGGTTTGGCTGGGAGGGGGTTGAGTGCATCTGCCACAGTAGGTGCATTGGACTAGATGATCTCCAGAGGTCCCTTCCAACCCCAACCATTCTGTGATTCTGTGATTCTCTGGGTGAAAGGCCCCCTGCCTTGAACAACTCACCCTGCGTCTTCATCATGGATAACCCCTCCTGTGAGAAAAATTGGTGTACCAGGTCCCCACATCCCTTGGTCCCCAGCACCCTTCCCTGTGGGTGTATGGCCACCCGGTTCCCACAGGCAGCTGGACCATACTGACATCCCTTCCTGCCTGCAGCCCCCTCTCCATGATGGTCATCCAGGGTTTGGGCACTGGCCTCACCTTCATCATATTCAGCATTTCCAGCTTCCTCATCTTCAGGTCAGTTGGGGCTGGGGAGTGCCTCTGCCTGAGCACCCCTCAACCTGGTGGGGGAGTGGGCAGGACAGGGGCCTGCAGGGACCTGACCCCCATGTGCCTCCCAGGAAGCTTATGTTGGAGAAGGAGCTTGCCAGAATGCTCAGGAGGATCTGCTGGGATGAGCTGCCATTTGAGAGCCCCGAGCAGTACCACAAGGCAGCAGGCAGCTGTCTCACCCTGTCCCTGGTTGAGCTGCCAGTCCTGGGGTACCACCTTCCTCCTGACCCTGTGCCACCCTCCCTTCCTGCACAACACTCCTCCCTTACAAGGCTGCATCATGTTGATCCCCTACACAACCCTTCCTCCCTCCGTAACTCTACATTCCCTATAAAGCTACATTTCATCCATCTCCTATGTGACACTCCATCCCCTACACAACTCTGAATCCTCTATAGAGCACCAGACCTCATCTGTCCCCTATGCAGTCCTCTGTCCTCTGTGCAGCCACACCTTATCCATCCCCTGCAGTGCACCATACCTCATCCTATAGACTTTACCCTCTCTACAGAGCATGCAGAGCTTGTGCTGACCCATCGGAGTTTGTCCTGCACTATCCCCTGTACGCCCCTGGGTGTCCCTGCCTGCCTCCATTGGTGCTTGTCACCTCTCGCCCCAGGGTCCCCACCCCTAGCTCTCTCCTTCCCCGCAGCACAGCTCCAGCTACGGCTCCCTGATGACCACGCATGGCAAGTATCAGATCTTTGCCAACACCTACCACTTCAAGGTCAGTGTGGCAGGTGGGGAGTTTAGCCCTCTCACCAAACCCTCCTAGTCCTGCTGAAGTGCTCCCTCTTGGCTGCATGTGGGGGACTATGGTAGGTCTGTGGATTCCCTGGCGGCGGGTATTTGAACAGAGATTGACCTTGAAGATATTAAGGTATAGTCTGCAGTTGATTTTGGTAAATACAAGCAGGACCTTACAGCTTAAAATTTTAGCAAATCTAATCTACCAAGTAACATGAGTCAAAGAATGTTGGAGAACGGCTTAAAAATAAGGGACATGGGTCTGCAGAGCAGTTGTACGAGCAGAGCCTGTTCTGAAGACCTTAGCATAAGTAGCAAGACTAGGCCGCAGTGGGAACCACTGACTGTTTCAGTAAAATCAGCAAGGTCACTGCGACCTTGGCAGAGTTTCACAAACAGCTTTCAACAGCACAAGAATGTAGAATAAGCATAGCTAGCAACTGCAAGTAGGAGGACCATGCAAATGTGACTATTAGAGCTTAAGCCAATTAGTAGGTGACAGGTATGCATAATTATCGTGAACTGTATAAGTATATGCTGTTTGGGCTAATAAATCAAACTATGCTTTATCACTCATATTGAGTCGACCTGCGTGTTCCTCCGCCGCTCAAAAAAGAATACACTAAAAATCGTACAACCTTATATCTCTAAATAATCCATTACATTTGGTGTGCATCTACTTAAGCTAAATGATTAATATTGAACTTGAACTGGGTTCATCCACTGACCTGTGAGTAGTAAAACCATTGCCATACAGCTCACTTATTTAGCAGGGAGAGCTCAAAGTGGGCTCATCCAGGCTGTCATATTTATAGAATGAAGTGCTTGACTAGTAGTCAAATTGCATACAGTAGGAAAAGTATGCATGAGACTCCCTGTGCTCACAAGTTACTGGCATTCAGTGTGCCGTCCTGCTTCCTTGTGGGTCTCTTGGAAGGAATTCTTGGCCTGGCTGCAGCTCAGGTCCTTACCTCCTCTCGAGCCTTGACTAAACTGCTGCTGTTTTGGCTGGGGGTGGGGGTCAAGTGCATCCGCCACACTCGCATTTAAATGGACTGGGTTATAAAACTTGCTCACTTGGGACACTTTTTAGTCTGTTTTGTTTGTGTGTTTTTTGTTTTAGTGTGTGTGTGTGTGCTGCATGGCATTAATGAAGTTTTGTACCCACCACAAGCTAGAACAACGGAGTGGTGAGATCTTACCTTTCTTCTGATATCTTAAACTATCTCTCTCCTTTTCCTCTCTCTCTCTCTTTCTAATTTTATTCTGGGCATTTAAGAGTAATATTGTTTTTGTTGTTAAAGTATTGCTAAGTTTTATGATATAGTTACTAACTTTTGCCAAACCACTATTCCCTGTAATTCTGAGTGATGTTTTTAGTAAATTCATGATTTAATTGAACCTCTTGGGTAATTGTTGTCACTTTGTGTTACCACACAGAATATTCCAAAAGTTAACCTTTGACCTCATCCCAGCTGAGTTGGGATGGGGCAGGAGCCCAGGATTTACTCACTCCCCCTGACCCAGCAGGTGGAGACCATTGGGGATGCCTACATGGTGGTGTTGGGGCTGCTGGTGCACAAGAAGAAACTGCATGCCTGAAAGATTGTTCACATGGCTCTGGCCTTGCTTGAGGCTGTCAAAACCTTCACGATCCATCACTGGCCCAATGACCAGCTCTGCTTGCATATTGGCTTACAAACCGGTGAGCCCCTACACCAGCTAACACTGTGGCTGGGGGATGCTCACCTGCCCTGCAGCAGTCTCAGGCATCTCTGTGCCTGTAGGTTCTGTGTGTGCCAGAGTTGTGGGTCTGAAGATGCTGCGGTACTGCCTGTTTGGGGACATGGTGAACACTGCATTCTGCGTGGAGTCCAACAACCAGGGTAAGCCGCAGGACTGGCAGCTGGGGTCCGGTGCCACAGGTCATGCCTTGCTCCCAGATGCAGTCATGTCCCTTTTGCCCCTCTGTGCTATCCAACTCTGAAGATCCACATCTCTTCCACCACTAAGGAAGTCCTGGATGAGTTTGGCTGCTTTGAGCTGGAACTGCACAGGAATGTGGAGAGAAAGGTTAGGGTGCAGGGTCTTGGGCTGTCTTCCTGCCACAGGGTCATGTACTGGGTGGACAGGTGGGGGCTGGGACCTTCGGTCCCACTCGATGCTGGGCATAGCACCCGAGAGGCAGCACCGGGAGCTGGGGAGGGTCTCACCGCCCACCTCTGGCCCCCAGAGCAAGGGGAAGATGTAGATGTACTGGCTGCTGGGTGAGAGGAAAGACCCCAAAGTCATTTGATCCCGGTGGTGGAGTCCCCAACCCCAGTGGGCCGCTATGCTTCCCAGCACCTGGCCCCTGGGATGGACCAGGGCCCCCTGCCACTGCAGCTTCCCCCTACCACTGCAGCCCCTCTGCTTCAGCAGGGCTTGAGTGGGCCAGTGGCCATGGCACCATCTGCCCCTCTTCATCAGTACCAGCAAAGTCCAACTGCCTCTGCAGCCTTCACTGGAGGGGGGAACCAGCCCCAATCCAGCCCGGGGGACCCCATATCCCCTCATCCTCTGGGATCTTTGGCCCCCCTGCCTTCTCCCCAGTGGCTCAGCTGTCTCTGAGCTGCTCTCAGGACCTAGCTGCCCCGTAGGGCACTTTGCAGTCTCTTATTGGTACCTAGCTCCTGGCAGAAGTTGTGACACATCACCCCCTCCTGGGGCAGGGGAGAAACAGAGGCTCCTGCTGGGACTGGCCCCTCAACCACACCAGGGCAGGCTTCAATGTTGTGGCTCCCCCCCGCCCAATCTCCCCCATCCCTGTATATAGCCCCATGGGGTCATGTAAATACATAATCCCAAATGTAAATATGAGAGTCGCTGCAAACTATTTTTTGCCTTCCCCAAACCCCTCCATCCCCTGACCTCTCCTTCACTCTGGCCTGGAGTGCCACACAGGTTGGGGGGAGCCAGGGAAGACCCCGGCATCAAGCTCAGCCTAGGTTGGGAACGGCTGCCCAGAACATACTGGAACATTGTACCCCAGGGTTCTGGACATGGCATGGGGCAAGGGTCTGAGTGTGTGGAGGGGTTTCGTTAGATGGAGATATGTTGTTGAATTAGTCAGGCCCAAAGGAATCTCAAGGCCACTTTGAGAAGCTGAGAACAGAATCTGCTGTGAGAAAGAGAGAGGGGCGTTTCTTCATTAACAGGGCCTCAGCATGGCGTGAGTCGTCGGACCTATCATCGGTGGGACTCCAGCGTGTGGACTGCCCGTGATACTCATTTAGCGAATCCATGCTTGGAGTGTGGACGTGTGATTAGAGAATAGTTGCGTATATAAGGAGGCTTGTTTCTGTAATAATGGCTTTACGTGATTCACAGTGAATTGGAATGCTGAGTCCTTTATCGCTCCAACAAATGGTGACCCCGACGTGATACTCTGAATGGTGTCTCACTACGATCGGGGAAAAGCCTGGAACGGCCCAGCCGGAGGCGGATCAGCTGGACTGAGAACCGGGCGGAGGCGTACGGATGTTCCGCAGATAAATTTGTTGAAGAAATCACCGGAAAAGGTGAGCGGCTGGGAGCAGGAGGAGGGAAGAGTGAAATTATGGGGCAAAACATATCCTCTGAGGAACAAGCCATAGTTAAACTCCTCCTGCATATTCTCTCTATGAGAGGACTTAAATATGAAGAAAGTAACATACGTAGACTGTTGGTTTGGTGTAGAACTAATGGCTATCCGACAGAAGCTGAGAAGGTTTTTAAAACTGAACTTTGGGATGATATAGGGCAGAAATTATGGGATAAAGTCAGCAATGGAGATGATAAAGAAGCTAAATCATTAGTAACTACATGGAAACTTATAAAAGATTTTAAGGCTGAACGGTCTGCTGCTGCTGGAGTTTTTGTAGCATTGCAGCCTGATAAGTATCCTGAAA
The DNA here is from genome assembly GCF_037038585.1 of Patagioenas fasciata. Lineage (NCBI taxonomy): Eukaryota > Metazoa > Chordata > Aves > Columbiformes > Columbidae > Patagioenas > Patagioenas fasciata. Next base: position 21,311,566 of record NC_092559.1, read on the forward strand.
GTCACTGTGAAGTTCACCCGGTTTGTGTCTTTGATACCTTCTCTACTCCATCCCCTGTTGTGCTTTCAGCACCCCTGATAGCTCAGCAGTCCGGGGCGGGGGGAGGAAAAATGCCGAGCGGGTGTCCTCCTACACTATTACCCAACCTTGATGAGAACAGCAAGTCCAAAGGATTGGAATCAGACAACTTGCCCAAAGAACCTGTGAAAGCTGAGAATGCTAAAGTCATAGACAAGTCCTTTTACCAATTTGTATCTGCTTTTACCGCCTTTTAACCCTCCAACTTCCACGAAAGAGCAGAAGGAGTCGCCGGATAAGAACTGGGCAAAAGAACTGTGTGAAAGATTAGATCAGCTATTAGTGAATCCAACAGTCAGCAATATCAAGCTATGAGAGAGGTGCCTGAAACCAACAAAGCAGCCAAATCATTTGCAACTATTAATCAGGGTCCCAATGAAAATTACATGCAATTTATTGACCACCTTCAAGAGGCCATCAATAAGCAGGTTGAAAACTTAGAAGTTAAGGAAGCACTGGTGTTGAAAATAGCAGTAGAGAATGCTAATGTTTGCTATCAACATGTTATCTGCGAGTTTTACAGTACATATTATGTGCTCCTGTGTACTGCCTCTCTGAAAATCAAGCAGCTTGTCAGGAATGTGATTTAATTGTTTTACTAGTTGTTTTTAAGTGCGCCGTAAAACCTTCTCCCCGCTCTTCCCACTCATGCTGCAAGCAGCCCTGTGCTTCCCCCCCTCCCTCCCTCTTCTCAAAGTTTTTACTTGCAAGATGGGGTCAGGAATGATTATTTTCAGTTGTGTTCCTAAAAAATCAGTATTGGGAGGTGTTTTAAAACATAGGAAAGCACTCGGACAAGAAATCATTAAATCATTTCAGACAGTATTACAGGCAGGGCGATTTGAACTTCAACAAGCTGAGAGAGAATTAATTGATAACACACAGGTCAGAAAACTTGCTGAAGTCTGCAAGATGCTTTCCTTATTAAACTGTTTTCTTTGTGGGTATCTGTTTAAGCATGTTGCAATTTTGGTAGGTCTTTGTTATATGGTACGATAAGTCTGTTAAATCATGAGAATCTGTTGACTCAAAATGTGCATTTTGTGATAATACAGAAGATCATGAGTAATTTAGTTCTTTACTGTGTGAATGTGATGGTAAAATTTCGTGTGTAGTAGCTGTTATTTTGTCTTTCTAGCACGCTAGCTTTATTTCAGTATCCAGCCTTGCGCAACTCTGTGATAGGCTGTGTCTCATCTCGATGTGCTGGATTTGGCTCTTTTGTATGCACACCAAGTAAAGAATCCTGGTTTTGGGATAACAGTTGTAGCGCACCAGATGAGACACTGATAAAAACCTTGCCCAGTCCAGCTTGCTGCAGTGGCGGGGGGGCAGGTGCCAATTGGGCTCCAGCGCGCACTGACCTGTTTTGTCAGGGAGACCCAGCGATACCTCTGCCTGGCTGAGCAGTGAGCAGTTCAGAGGTGCAATGCAAAAATTGAGAGATTGTCTTAAATTAGTGTAACTGTGATCCATCTGCATATTTGAACTTGGTATTTGGTTTTCATATCTGAGCTCAGTATTTTAATTTGCATATTTGTATTTGGTACAAAAACAATTTTGTTTAGGGAGATAGTTACAAAATGGGAACCAGTTCCACTGCTAAAATTTCACTGCTAAAATTCCACCTTGCTCCCTCTTAGGGTGCATCCTTGTGCATTAGAGTAATTGCTTATATTGTCATCTAGTAATTTTGAGATCAGAAAAGAATTTAAATTGTTAAACTCTGCTTTGCATTGAAAAAAAAAAAAAAGGAAAAAGAAAAAAAGAAAAGAAACAAACAAACACCTAAATGCTATGATGGATGTGAATTTGTTATTGTATGAAGTTGTATTTAAAAGTTGCTGGAATGTGAACTGATTTGGATCTAGGAAAATGGAATAATGGATTGATGTTTAATATACTGTATTTTGACATCTTTAAATTGTGAAAGGTAAATGGGGCTGAGGAATGTAACAACTGTTGAGCTAATTGGAATCGTGTATAAAACTCAGCTCATTGTAACCGAGGAGTTTGCCAGAGCCTCCCACTTCGTACCAGCGATTATGCCAGCTGCGTGGCCTTGGCTACATCTGAACTGCAGCAAGAAGAGAAAGAAGAAAAAAAAAAAAACTGGAAAAACCTGTTTTCCCGCTGCTAAGCAGAGAAAGGGGGGTTTACTCTCCCCGCTCTATCTTTTTTTTTCCCAGAGTATTGTCATCCATCCTTGTTGTGGTACTGTGTTGCTTCTTGGCTTGATATCAGGGGTTGTTGGTGATGTTTCTTTTTGCTTCTGTCTTGTTTCCTAGGTTTTGGCACATCTGGGGAAAGAGCTCATAATTTTACCTCCTTGCTGAAGTCAGTCTTTTCACACTGGTCAGCTCTGGGGAGGTCAGAGTGCTCAGTGCTTCTCTGGGTCAGGCTGGTACTGATTTGGGTGTGGAGTGCAGCCAGGTTGGTTTAATGTGGAGTTGAACTGATTTGTTTTCATGCTGGGCTGGAGATCCTGCCATCTCAGATGGGGGTGAGAGGGAGATTTTATTCCCCCCCCCCAAGCAATATTACTGCTAGAGAACTGTAATACTGCATATAGGAGTCTGAGGTTTGAAATTTAAAGGCATTACCAGTGGGTCCATAGTTCTAATGAAGCTGGGAAATTAAACCAATTATTTTTTTTTTAATAGACTTATTCTGTGGTAACTGGTTGTAAGAGACTTCTTAGTAAATTCACCATGCTAGTTTTTGAGGTCATGGGAGAGAACGAAAGAAAGGCTGTTTTTTGAGACCAATAGAATGCCAAATTTGGAACAAAGTTTTAATACATGAATTCTTGTAGTTGCCAGAAAGTCCTATACCTCTCTTGGGTCAGGATTTGTTAAGTAAATTGTAAGCTCAAATAACGTTTTCTGAGAATTCTGTTTAGTTGCATGTCCTACAAGAAGCTGCTTGGATGGTGCAGATCTGCTTGCTGCAAGCGAGAAATCTCCAAGGAAATTTCAAATGCTGTATTTCCACTAGTATTAACAGCCAATGTTTCAATAAAGCAAATATTACACTGATAGATCTGAAACAGGACTTTGATCCGGTAAGGGAAAACAATATCCAATATATATGACAACCAAAATGGAGTTAGAAACTTTGAGGAATAAATTTATGACAACCTTACAGGCTGACTGCATTCGATTGGACTTGCAGATTTGTCTATGAAACAACCTGTGGCTATTGTGGGACAGTATGATGAGATTGCTAGCAGATTGATATACCGACTGTTATATATCAATTGTCACTCTGATCAAGAAAATGGAGGGAATGAATTTAAGTCTTAAAAGACCATGAGCCTTTTGTCATATATGTACCATTTGTGAAATTTAATTCTGTTTTTTTTTTTATTTGTAATCTATGTCCTTGTAAATTGCACTAGCTGATTTTCTTAACAGCACAGCTTTTGGCATGCCGAAATGTAAATTGCTGCAGAACCTGCAAGTCTTTAACATCAGGTCATAGACCATACTTGTATTTGGACTGATCCTACATACTTGCACAGTTTTTGTTGATGGTTCTGGGAAGTCTCATAAAGCTGTAGTGGTTTGGTGTGAAGATAACGATTGGCATCATTCTGTAACAATTATTGAAGGTTCAACCCAATTAGCAGAACTTGGCACAGCTTTAAATTACTTAGAGCTTTTTAAGGAGGAACCTCTAAATTTGATTTGTGATTTTGAGTACGTAGTCAAGATCCAACGTGTGTATCTGATTCTGAACTTTGTTTGTTTGTTTGTTTGTTGGTTTTAAAAAAAAGGGGGGAGTGGAGGAAACAGCACAAACCCAATTGTCAAAAGGATTGTATGTGATGAAATACTTTGCAAGTATGACCCAAAACCATGCTAAATCAGAAAGAACCTACATTAGTTATGGCCATATCACTAGTCAATGGAAAAAGCCACATCAATTGATAACCTGGGGAAAAGGTTATGTTTGTGTCATTACAGACCAAGGATTGAAGTGGATTCCCGCGAAATGGGTCAAGCCATGGCTGAATAAAGACAACAAAGATTCGATGGATGCAGATGGACAGGAGGGAGATAAGTTGTGAGGACTGTTTCACATGTAAACCATGGCTCCTAATTCAGTGTTATAGATGCTCACAGACCTGGTGGTCTAGAAGCCTATTAGCAAGCAGGTGGTGTACCTTCTGTGGAGAATGGCAATTTGAACAATCAGCAGGAGAGCCAAAAGGGTGATATTACACTTAGATACTCCATGCAAAAATGAGGTAACATTATGAGACATGCCTACAAAATCTACAAAATCAAGCAGTTATAAATGTTCTACTTTTAACATTAGGATTATGGTTGTGTTGTATTAACTTGTTTGTTTATTCTGAATCTATTAATAAGTGCTTTAGGCAAACTAGAACAGTACATTAATAAGATTGCCATAGTAAAGTTGAGGTTTGACATATAGCTTATAAGTTTTGGAATAAGTGGGTAGTTCTTTGATCTTAATTACATTATATGTAATTGTAATTATGTTGTTAATCACATGTTCTATGTTGCAGTGTATTTCAAGGACGATTCAGCATGCTGTTTAATGGGCCTGACTAATTCAAGAACAAAAAGGGGGAATTGTGGAGGGCTTTGGTTAGATGGAGATATGTTGTTGAATTAGTCAGGCCCAAAGGAATCTCAAGGCCACTTTGAGAAGCTGAGAACAGAATCTGCTGTGAGAAAGAGGGGCGTTTCTTCATTAACAGGGCCTCAGCGTGAGTCGTCGGACCTATCATCGGTGGGGCTCCAGCGTGTGGACTGCCCGTGATACTCATTTAGCGAATCCATGCTTGGAGCGTGGACGCGTGATTAGAGAATAGTTGCGTATATAAGGAGGCTTGTTTCTGTAATAAATGGCTTTGCGTGATTCACAGTGAATCAGAATGCTGAGTCCTTTATCACTCCAGCATGAGTGGGTGTGAGGAGACAGAACAGGGCAGCTGTGGCACAGTGGCAGCTGGTGAGGGCCTGGGATGGTATTGGGAAGGTAGAGCCATAGCAGCAGGGTTTGCTTTGGCAGGAAGGCTGTGGTGCATTCCTCTGAGCTCATACTCTAGCCACACTACTGCCACCTTTTGCTGGAACCCACCTGTGCCTGGGGACAGGGATGGGGGCTGCATGTCAGTTGCTGCAGGCACCAGGAGAGGATGGGCCATGCCAGGGCTCTCCCTCCATGGAGGAGGGTTGGGACCATGCTTTGCCCTGGGGGGCAGATGGGGTAGCAGTGGGACTGTCCCCACATTTTGGAGCAGTAGTGAACAGATGGGCTGAAGGATATTCCCACTCCCTCACTGCACACCCCCATGGGGCTTGGGATGCCCGGGACATGGGGGTCCCCCTCCAAATGCCCAGCCTGAGGATGCTCTGTAGTGGCGGGGATGCTGGGACTGTCTGTGTCCCCCTGCTCCTTATTGTTTGTGTGGTCTGAGCCAGCAGTTCTGGGGGGCACAGGACAGGAGGTGCTCCAGATACTCAGTGATAGGGGTGTCAAGGTCCATTCGGATCTCTCAAATTTACAGGACAATGTACTCTGTGAGCTAAACTGTATTTCATGAGCTCATTAAGAAATATAATAAACAAACATGACAAACAGGGGCTCAATCTCCTTTTTCCCAGATGTTAATGAGGTCACCCCTCCATTGTCGTCATTGTCGTCTTCTTCGTCATCTTCTTCATCTTCTTCTTTTCTCGAAGTTAGAGAGACACAGATCCCTCAGTCTTTCCTCATAAGGGAGATGCTCCACTCCCTTTATCATCTTCGTTGCTCTGCGCTGGACTCTCTCCAGCAGTTCCCTGTCCTTCTTTAACTGATGGGCCCATAACTGGGCACAGTATTCCAGTTGCAGTCTCACCAGGGAGAGGAGAACCTCTCTCGAGCTACTAACCACCCCCCTTCTAATACACCCCAGGATGCCATTGGTCTTCTTGGCCACAAGGGCACAGTGCTGGCTCATGGTCATCCTGCTGTCCACCAGGATCCCCAGGTCCCTTTCCCCTATGCTGCTCTCTAATAGGTCATTGCCCAACTTATACCCAAACCTGGGGTTGTTCCTACCCAGATGCAAGACTCTACACTTGCTCTTGCTATATTTAATTACATTTTTCCCTGCCCAACTCTCCAGTCTATGTCTCGCTGGATGGCAGCACAGCCTTCTGGCGTGTCAGCCACTCCTCCCAGTTTGGTGTCATCAGCAAACTTGCTGACAGTGCACTCTATTCCCTCATCCAAATCATTGATGAATATATTGAATAATACAGGCCCCAGTATTGACCCCTGAGGCACTCCACTAGACACAGGCCTCCAACTAGACTCTGCCCTATTGACCACGACTCTCTGGCTTCTTTCCTTCAGCTAGTTCACAGTCCACCTCACTGCCCGATCGTCCAGACCACACTGCCTTATTTTAGCAGCAAGATGCTGTGTGAGACTGTGCCAAATGCTTTACAGAAGTCAAGGTAGACCACATCCACTGCTTTGCCACCATGTATATGGGAAAGCAAAGACATGGGAAAGCAAGATGTGCAGTTCTAGCCACCTGGATGATAAAGGAATACTAACATGACCATCCGGATGGTCAAAGAAGAAGTAGTACTGACATAATTAGATCATAGGAACTAGTCAAAATATAAAGGGCAGGTTGTGCTGAAGTACGTTTCTCATAACTGTAAAAAGTGATAGCCCAGACTAGTGAGAATGTTATCTCGGGCCAGATAAATGTCCCCAAGTACATGTGATGTCTGAATGTCATTGGGCCTGACCTGTGAATGAGTGGGAACGTAACTGAAACAGACGTAATATGAGTGTGGTGTGTTTTTAATAACAATTATTGATAAAACATCATAGTCCAGATCCGTATCTGTAAATCCTATAAATTATCAAAGGCTAATAAAGAGGGCCTCAGCCTGGCTCAGCTCTCTGCTCTGCCCGGCTCTGCGCTCCTTCCTGCACAAGATCTCTGCCTGTGTGTGCATCTTGGTCTGTGTCCCAGTGTGCGTCGTTCCTCATCGCCGCAATCTATCCACCTCATTATGTCCTCATAAGAGGCTATGAGATTGGTCAAGCATGACTGGTTGAAGCCATGGTGACTGTCCCTAAAGACCCTCTGATCCTTGATATGCTTTGAGATGGCACCAAGGATAAGCTGTTCCATCACCTTTCCAGGGATGGAGGTGAGGCTGACTGGTCTATAGTTACCCGGGTCCTCCTTACCCTTTTTGAAGACCGGAGTGACATTTGCTTTCCTCCAGTCCTCAGGAACCTCTCCCATTTCACAACACTTAGCAAAGATGATGGAGAGTGGCCTAGCAATAACTTCAGCCAGTTCCCTCAGTACCCACTGATGCATACCATCTGGACTCATGGATTCATGGATGTCCAGATTGCTTAATTGTTCCCTAACCCAATCCTCATCAATCAAGGCAGACTCCACCATTGTCCTGACTTCCTTTGGGCCCTCAGTGGTACAGGGTTCCTCAGGACAGCCTCTGGCAGAGTAGACAGAGACAAAGACGGCATTCAGTAACTCTGCCTTCTCTGTATCTTCTGCCACCAGGGCACCCACCTCGTTCATCAGTGGGTCTACATTGCCTCTGGTGTTAGTTTTATCTGCCATGTATTTGAAAAAGCTCTTTCTGTTGTCCTTGACCCCTCTCGTCAGGTGGAATTCTAAGGAGGCCTTATCTTTCCTAGTTGCCTCCCTACATCCTCTGACAACAGCCTTATATTCTCCCCAAGTGGCCAGCCCCTTCTACCACGATCTGTAAACTCTCCTCTTCCACTTGAGCTTGCGCAGCAGTTCCCTGCTTAAACACACGGATCTCCTGGCTCCCTTCCTTGACTTCCTACGTGTCGGGATGCTCTGATCTTGAGCTTGGAAAAAACAGTCCTTGAATGCTAAACAACTATCTTGGACCCCTTTACCTTCAAGCAGCCTTGCCCATGGGATTTCCCCTAGCAATTGCTTGTAAAGGCCTAAGTTTGCCTTACTCAAGTCCAGGGTTGCAATTCTGCTTGCTATTCTCTTTCTGCCACATGAGATCCTGAACTCCACCATTTCATGGTAGCTGCAACCAAGGCATCCCTCAACCTTTACTGCTTCAAACACACCCTCCTTGTTAATGAGAATGAGGTCCAGCAGTGCTCCTCTCCTAGTTGGCTCATCCACCATTTGCATCAGGAAGTTATGGTCAATGCACTGGAAGAACTTCCTGCACTGTGGATGTCTGGCTGAGTAGTCCTTCCAGCAAACATCAGGGAAGTTAAAATCCCCCACGACAACCAGGGCCTGTGACTGTGAGGCCACTCTCAGCTGCCTGTAGAAGACCTCGGCAACTTCCTCACCCTGCTCTGGTGGCCTATAATAGACACCCGCAACAGTATCACCCCTGTCAGCCTGCCCCTTAATTTTCACCCACAGACTCTCAACTCTCTTCTCATCTGCCCCAGTACTCAATACATTGTAGTTGCTCTCTCACATAAAGAGCAACTCCACCACCACGCCTGGCTGGTCTGTCTTTCCTGAAAAGGACATAGCCATCCATGACCATATTCCAGTCATGTGAGCTGTCCCACCATGTCTCTGTAATCGCCACCAGATCATAATCTCCTGCCCTAACACAGGTTTCTAACTCCTCCTGCTTTTTCCCCATGCTGCACACATTGGTGTACAGGCATTTCACGGAGTGAGTTGAGTACACCAGTTTCACCCTAGGGAGGCCTCAATACTACAGTGCTGCCCCACTGGTGCAAGCCCAGCTACAACCCCATCCCCCATCAAATCTAGTTTAAAGCTCTCCAAATGAGCCCTGCTAATTCCTGTCCCAGTATCCTTTTGCCCCTGTGAGATAAACCTTTCCCACGTATCACTGTCTGGACTGGTGTCTTATAAAACCAGCTATTATCAAACAATCCGAAGTCCTCTCTGTAGCACCAGTCTTGTAGCGAATAATTTATGGACTGAATTCTTCTATTCCATCCCACATAGTCACCCAAAAATGGAAGGAGGGAAGAGAAAATCACTTGTGCCCCAGACTCTTTCACCAACCCTCCCAAGACCTTGAAATCTTTCTTCATTCCCCTCAGACTACGGGATGCAGCTTCCTCCCCACCTGTCTGGAAGATCAGCAGTGGCTAGTAGTCTATTGGGTGCACCAGGTAGGGAAGTGTCTTGGTGATATCCCTGATACGGGCTCCTGGTAGACTACAAACTTCCCTATGATGAGGGTCAACTCTGTATGTTGGGCCCTCTGTTCCTCCCAGAAGGAAATCGCCTACTGCAATTACCCTTCTTTCTTTCTTATCAGAGGCAGTCTTGAGGCGTGGAGTCAACTACCTCTTCCTATGTGACCTCGTAGGTGGGCCTTGCACCACATCCTCACCTACCTCTTCTTCAAGATCCAGGGCCTCGAACTTATTACGGAGGAGCATCTGGAGAAGCAAAGCAGTTAGGGAGGGGGGTTGCCCGTGGCACCAAACTGGAACTTGCTTCTAACCCTCATCATCTTTTTGGTCCCCTACCTCTACCCAACAGTGATAGGGCAGGGGCTGTCTTGGGTCTCCCCCCTCTGCCCGACAGGGTAGGACATCCATCACTTTTTGGGGGTGTCGAGGACGGTTTAGATTGTTTAGAATGCCAGCCCAGGGGTGTGCACTCAATATGGGACAAACCACTCTGGGGACTTTATCTCCTTTTAGAGTACGAAGAATTTCTGATTGACCAGGCCCGGCTCAATTGGTTGATCCCCTAGTGTTGACCAACCAAGTAGCTTTTGCTTAATGTGAATCCCAGTTTTTAAAGGTTCCACCACCAAGTGCCTTTAATGTAGTTTTTAACAAACCACTGTACCTTTCAATTTTGCCAGAGGTTGGTGCATGATATGGAATAGGATATACCCACTCAATACCATGTTCTTTGGCCCAATTGTCTATAATACTGTTTTTGAAATGAGTACCATTGTCTGATTCAATTCTTTCTGGCGTACCGTGTCACCAAAGGACTTGCTTCTCAAGGCCCAAGATAGTATTTCGGGCTGTAGCATGAGGTACGGCATATGTTTCCAACCATCCAGTGGTTGCTTCCACCATTGTAAGTACATAGTGCTTACCTTGACGTGTTTGTGGAACGCGGCGATTAGGAACAACGCATACCAGGACGCAGACAGAAATTCATGCAGAGGCAAAGATCTTGTTCAGGAAGGAGTGCAGAGCCTGGCCAGGCAGAGAGCTGACCTAGGCCTAGGCTTAGGCTACCTTCTTTATTCACCATTGACCATAGGATTTACAGGTACAGGTCTGGACTAAGATGCTAAGATGTTTACAAAAAGGTGTTTTTCCACTAATTGTTATTAAGAACACACTAAATTCATGTGATATTTGTCTCACTTGTTTTTCCACTCATTCACAGACCAGGCCCAAGGACATTCACACATCCCATGCACTTGGGGGCGGTTATCTGGCCCGAGATACCATTCTCACGAGTTTGGGCTATAACTTTTTACAGTTACGAGAAATGTACTTCAAAGTAATCTGTCCAAGGCCCTTTACATATTATTATGTTAGTATTATGTCTTCGACCATCCGGATGGTCATGTTAGTATTGATCTTTCTTTATCATCCAGATGGCTGGAACTGCACATCTTGCTTTCCCACATTTTACTTCCCAACAGTGGAAGTGTAATATAATCAATCTGCCAAGCTTCTCCATACTTATACTTTAACCATCACCCCCCATACCATACAGGCTTTAACCGTTTCACTTGTTTGATTTCAGTGCAAGTACAGTCCAATAAACTCTGTTATCCCTTTCCTCCACCTGGTTGGAGGCAGGGCACCTCTAATTCCTGTTTTGCACAGTCTCTGGGTGTGAATTAGAGGTTCCTTCAAGAGCATCAGAATGTCTTCTGCCCCTTTTGTAAACTGGAGCAGCCACCTTCTTAGGAGTTTTTCCTTTTATCTCACGTACTCGTTCTTGAAGTTCTGAGGTAGGTCTTCCGTGCCACTTATTCGTGTTTTCTCCCTGCTCATGTAGGAAGAACCACAGTGAACCTCTTTTTGTGGGCTGTCTCTGCCCTCTCTCTCGAGATTGGAAACGTCTTTTCCTAATAGCTGAAACATAGGTTTGTGCAGGTCGTGAATGGTACGTGTCTTCTCTGAGTTCTTTGATTTCTTGCAACAACTTTTCAAACCGGTCATCAGATTTTTCACACAGTTTCTCCACAGCAGAGACACAAGCCCACAGAGAACCAGCAAGGCTGTCCTCAAAGTTCCGGAGCTGGTCAATCACTTCAGTAATATCTTGTACACCTCTAGCTGACCAGACCATTCCTGCCAATGACTTAGCATATGCAGGTGGTGCACTTTGTACAAATCTGCGCCACAGAGGTCGTGTACAATTGATTCTGTCTGGGTCTGTCCCCTCTTGGTTGTCTGGTCCAAAATAGATGATCTCTCGCACTGCTAATTCTCTCAGGAACTGGATACCTCTCTCCATAGTATTCCATTTCCCTAACTTGGATATACAATCTTCCTTGTAGGGAAATCTTACTTTCATAGCTGCCAAGAGTCGGGTCCAGAGAGTAGTGGCATTAGAGTCTCTTGAAATTGCCCTATCAGTGGTGGAATCTTTTGACAGAGATCCCAGTGCCTGATTTCACCACCTTCTAATTCAATTGTTTCTGCCCCATTGTCCCAGCATCGCAGCAGCCAGGTTAAAATATTCTCACCTTCACGACGACTAAAGTCTTTTCGCAGATCTCTCAGCTCACCTGGAGAAAAGGACCGAGTGGTGGTCACTTCATCTCCTCCCTGTCCTGATGGTGCCCCTTGGGTTGATGTTGGCCCTGTGCCATCACCTGCTGCACGAGTAGTCTTTCTAGTGACTTTCTTAAAACCGGCAACTGATGCTGATATGGGTTCACCATCATTTGATTCATTTCCAGAGTCTGAATGTCTGTCACAGTGATTGCTGTGGTTACAGCAGCAACAGTGAGCAGTGTGTGAAGAAGGGGGGGCTGCCTTGTTAGCCTTTGAGGCTGGAGAGGTAATGTTATCTGCAGCAACCTTGGCAGAGGAGCTCTGTGTAGAAGCTGTAGCTTCAGCCTGTGAAGCTGCGATTGGGGGGGCAGTGGCTGCAGCAGCAGCTTTCACTGTTTTGCCTTTACTCGAGTGGCTCGGAGTGCTTTTTGCTAAAGCTTCCGAAGACGCATCGCAAATCCCAGGACTAAAAAGAGATGCAAACCTCCTATTGAACCTCATTTCTTTTAACAGAAGCACAAACTGACACACATTCAGCAAACCAGATAGCACCATCACAGTTCTATCAAAGCTCCAAGGATATTCAAAGTTGTGTAAAACATTTGCAAACTGTCTCAGTGAAAAGACAAAAGTATGGTTAGTCACCCTTTCTAAAGATTCGCTTGACCAGTTAGCAAACACATAGCCGTACTGCTGTTTAATCTCTCCCAGAGGCTTTTCAAGGTACAGCAGAAGCGAGTAGAAATTCATTAGCGACTGCAGTGTAATGAAATAAACCAGTGCCAAAACACACAATATCATCATGACCGCTGTCCAGTTTCTTGTTGTTATATAATGAATACTTCGATTCAGAAAGAAACACCAACACAGATAAGGAATCAGTGAGCACAATGTAGAAAATAACTGATACAACTTATGCCATAACATCTTTAAATCAATGTAATTCGCTTTGCCTTAATACCACTAAATAATATCCGAAGCAAACAGACGCGCGAGTATCACAACTCTATGAGTTGGCATCGTGCCAAGAAAATTGAAAGGTACATCAGAGCAGTAGAAAAGCTAAAAATCTCCAAATTTACCCTTTTCTCTTGCCCCACGTTGGGCGCCAATTATCTGTCAAGGGTTAAGATTGTGGGGTGACAACAAAAACCCTGGCAGGTGTATTGTTAACCTCCTCTCCTCCCCACGTCCCCCTTTTGCCCCTCCCTCTCCTCCCTTCCCACTCAGGACAGGCGATCGGGAGGGAAAGAAGGACAGAGAGAAGAGAGTTGGAAAAGTTAAAGATGTTTTACTAATGCTACTAATAAGAATAGAGAAAATAATACAAAATATACAAAACCAATCTTGTAAGTCTCAGCAACTGCAGAGCCAGCACCCAAAGTCCTGGATTAGACTCTGTAGCCAACCGGAGCTGGATTCAGTCTGTCACTAGGTCTCAGTTCGCAGGGACGACCAGCAAGGTCCTCTCCTAATGTCAGCCATGAGGAAAAAGGGAAAAGGGGGAAAAAGGGATGAGATCCTCGTGATCTCCCACTTTTATATGAAGTATTCACGTGAATGGAATGTTATACACCATTGGTCAGTCTCTCGGTCATCAGTTTTCTCGTTGCCCCTCTCGCGAGATGTCCATCCGTGCTTATCAATAAGTTTGCATTCCATTGCTAGGTTTAACCAAAACATGTGTTGGGTTCTCCAGGAAAATGCAGCTAACATGAAGGCTTTAGCTGACAGGTAAATTCACTAAAAGAGAAACTTGTTTTTAACAAAACCAGGACATTCCACCCCTTATAATATGACATTCACTGAATACTTAAACCTTATTAATACAATCTATCAATACAATCTAATTAATCACTACTACTATATATATATATATACACATATGTACATATATACACAGGAGTAATTAATCAGAGTGTTGCTTTATCCATGCGAGCCACGGAACCTGACACACCAATATGATGTTCACAGAGTTCGCTTTATTGTCGGACCGGGCTAGCTTTATAGCAAAGCTGCCCTGTCCACGCGCCTTACAACAACGTGATTGGTTGTAACTCGTGTTATACAATAACATGATAGGCTGCATGTACTGTCCACGCGCTCTGCACGCATGTGTCCGGCGATTGCTCACTCATTGTTACCTTCTAATGGTGCTCCTTTAGTCTCTTTTGTCTCTGGCTTCACCTCTCAGCCAGGCTGGCGACAACCCCATCCCCCTGGGGCGGGGGGGGCTCTGCCACTACATCTCCCCCTCTTTTATTTTATATTAACAATACGCCGTATCATGCTTTAAATACAGTGTGAAATACAGGGTAAGAACATTAAGGCTAATACAATTACAATTAACAAGAACAAACCTGTTTTCAATATTCCTTTTAACCAAACAAGGCATTCACCCCAAAAAACCCAATATCTTCTGTTATTTTCTTGTTCTGCAAATCTTCTATCTTTTTAACTTTTAAGTTCAAACAACACATACAATCAAACTCTTCATAACTGTGAACATGTCCAATAACAAAACATTAATTGCTGCTCTGTTTTACAAAGTGGTATTCTCAACATTGGCTACATTCGTTGCTTAAAGCGATAACATGTCTGAGGTTAAGGGTTGTCATCACTGCAATCGGTTTCTTCTCTGTTAGCTAGCCAAGGTCTCACCCACTTTGCTGGGATCCATGAATTTTTGTGGTTACCTGTAGAAACACAAGCATATCCCCTTCCCCAGGTTATTAGTGACATAGGACCTTCCCATTGTTGTGTTGTCGGATTAAACACACTAACCTTAGGCACATTTTCGGAAAAATCTTTGACATTTTTGATATGGTGCATAACAATTGGTTCCATTTCAGTTTCACTTTTAGGATTAAGCCAGTTCAGCACATACAATGCCTTCATCAATACCTCTTCTGGGCTCACACCAATTCCCCCTTGTTTTTTCAAAACAGACAAAAGATTTTTTAATGCACGGTGTGCACGCTCAATAATTGCTTGGCCAGTAGAATTATAAGGGATTCCAAACAGGTGCTGTACCTTCCACTGGGTGAGGAAGGCTGCAAGTCTGTCAGAGTGGTATGCAGGACCATTATCTGTTTTGATTTGTGTAGGGACACCCATGACAGCAAAAGCTTGTAGTAAATGACGTTTTACTGCCTTTGCATTTGCTGAGGTCAAGGCTGTAGCCCACAGCAGTCCTGAACAGGTATCTATGGAGACATGAATGTACTTTTGTCTGCCAAATGGTGCAAATTCAGTAATATCAGTTTGCCATAACTGACCTGGCTGCAAGCCCCGAGGATTTACTCCCTTTTGTTGGAGAGGGACTATGCGGGCACAATCAGGACAAGCTGCAATAATGGCTCGAGCTTGTTCCTTTGTAATTGTAAACTGCTTTCGGAGTGCTGCTGAGGATTGATGAAAGAATTCGTGAGCTTGTCTGGCTTGTTCAAAAGGGGATATATCTGCTACTGCCACAAGTTTGTCTATGGTGCTGTTTCCTTCTACTAGACCACCTGGTATGTTAGTATGGCTTTTTATATGCATGATAAATACTGGTGCTGTCCTATAATCTAATACGTTCCACAAATCTAACAATGCTTCAAACAACAAGGAATTGGAAACTCGCTGCAAAAGTGCTCTATGTATTCTTTGTACAATTCCCACAACATAAAGAGAATCTGTTACCAGATTAACTGGAGAGTTATGCCATTTTTGCAATGCTGCTAAGCATATTGAGGGCAGTTTCTTTTAAGATGTCCTGTCTGTCCGCAAGTAAAACATGCTAGGCCACAAGAAGGGCTTCGGCCTTTCATTGCAGGCTTAAGTGCTGCAGCCAAGGCTGCAGCGTGGGCTTGAGCATGTATTTTTGCTTTTTCTACCTCCTGTTGCATAATCGGTACCTGTGTGCGAGCTTCCACCATCTCTGCTAAAGAAGCAGTTTTTCCCAAACCGGCTAATATCTGTTGGCATTGGGTGTTTGCATTCATCATAGCCAAATCTTTCCCCACAGCAGCTTTTGCCTCTGGAGTCAAGTTAGGAGAGGCATCTATCACTTCTTTTAAACGATCCACAAATGTCATATATGGTTCCCCAGGATCCCACTCTATTGTAGAATAGGGTGGCACAGGGTTACCTCTATTTGGCAATTCTTTCACTGCCGCCAAGGCAAGCCCTTGCGTTTGCTGCAAAATCCTTGGATGAAGTGCTGCCTGAGTAGCACCATCCGCATATTGCCCACGACCCAGTAACTGGTCCATGCTAGCTAACCGCAACGGATCATCAGCTGGTAAACGAACATTTTCTAATACTGCCAATTCCACTTTCCCCTGCCACTTGTCCAAGAACAGCAAATACCCCGTTGGAGGAAGCAATAACTCCATCAACGCCCTAATATCTGTTTGAGTTAGTACTTGCTCCTTGAAAAATGAATTGATTAGCTGCATCACATGCTTATTATCCGTACCATATTGCATAACTGCACTTTGCAATTGCTTAACCGTTTTCCAATCAAAAGGCGACCACTGCCTTTGTCCTCTATTATCTATGTGCACTGGCACTGCTGTAATACTACCAGGTAACATGATCCCTTCAATAGTTGCATCTCTGATTACTCCTTGCCAACGTTGCCCTGCATTATAAGAATGATCTCGAGGAATATCTCTACCCTGATGCACAGGGGCAGCACCCAAATTATCATTATTATCACTGCTATACAATTCCCTTGTGTTTCCCTGTGGATCAGTAAGTCGGCGCATATTTGCAAACCGATCTGCTAACCCAGTCTCCAGCCCTTTTCCATATCGCGCTCTCAAATATTCATCTGCTTCTCTTACAGACCACATCCCATCTTCAACACATTGTCTAGCCCATTTTTGTATTCGCTCCCTTTTGATACGGAGCTCCTCCGGAGTGAGGTCTAATTCCACCCCCTCCCTTTCCTGTTTTCCCCGTTTTTCACATTCCCTGCCAATTGCCTCCAGCCCGTCCTTAATTGCATCTGACGCCTTTTTATATGCTATTAACCGCGAAGTTTTACTGTTACCGCCATCTAGTCGTTTCATAGCTTCTAGAACTTCTTGTATCTGGCTCTCCTGCCGTCTCAGTAAGTCCTTCAGGCTCTGCACGTGGCTCTCCTCCTGGAACTCAGGGCGATTCTGCGGTGCTCCGTCCTGGTGTTCCATCGGGTCCTCCGGCAAAGGCACGTCGGCTGGATTAACTTGTCCTGGCTTGTTGAAACTTGCCGGTTGCTGCCATTCGTTGTCGGAGCCAGGCAATGGCTCAACGGGCGCAGAGGGTATAATTTGCTCTCCGCCCCAGAACTCCAGATCTGATACGGGACATACCAGCGGTGTTGATTCTTCGGAGTTCTCGGAGGGTGGGCAGCTCGCGGCGGGCGGCTCCGAGGGGACGGCACACAGCTCCGGCTCCTCTGAGACTTCCTGCATTAGCTGCCTGACCTCCCGCCAGGGTCCGGCGAGATCGCAAGCCTCGCGGCTCCCCCTTGTAACCGCTTCCCATAGTTCGGTCCCTATGTCCTCCCATGTACTGGGAGAAAAAAATTCGTCCGTCGAACGAACACAGCCCTTACGCTGGGCGAATAGTAAAAGGCGCTCCACCGCGTCTTTTTCCAAAATTCTTCCTGTTCTTGCAGCCAGCTGCAGAATACTTCTCACTATTATTTTTTCTTCCACGGATGCCGTGTTTCCCATGCCACCTGCTTCTTCGTAGGCCTACTTTCCGCTATGATTGAGCGCTGGGCTGGTGTCGCCCCCAGGTGGCGTCCTCGCGTCTTCACTTCCGGCGATCTTGCTTCGATACGAAGTATCACGTCGGGGTCACCAAAGTGTTGCTTTATCCATGCGAGCCACGGAACCTGACACACCAATATGATGTTCACAGAGTTCGCTTTATTGTCGGACCGGGCTAGCTTTATAGCAAAGCTGCCCTGTCCACGCGCCTTACAACAACGTGATTGGTTGTAACTCGTGTTATACAATAACATGATAGGCTGCATGTACTGTCCACGCGCTCTGCACGCATGTGTCCGGCGATTGCTCACTCATTGTTACCTTCTAATGGTGCTCCTTTAGTCTCTTTTGTCTCTGGCTTCACCTCTCAGCCAGGCTGGCGACAACCCCATCCCCCTGGGGCGGGGGGGGCTCTGCCACTACATCAGTGGACCATCCTTTGAAAAATTCATTAAGTTCATTTTGTCACAACAGTCTCCCAGGGCAGGAAAAATGGTACAAGTGCATCTCATGACCACTGTTTGTGGGTTAAGGACACCAACTTCGAAGAAGGTGTCGGGCGCCACTTGAAGAAGCTAGCTCTAGTTTCATCACCATTGTCTTGATCTGAAAGACACTTATTAAACATTGTTAGTGCGGCAATTCACATCATACAGTTCAACATTGCATATTTTCACCTAAAATGATATCCCCTTGAGGTACACACTGAACTTCTCCATCCTTAAGCATCACCCACCAGGTGCTGCCAGGTCCCTGGGCAAAAACAATCCCACGAATAGGTTTGCCTTTGCCTGAGGCAGGAGTAACCCAGACTGCCTTTCCTAAGATATTTTTCATGTGTACTACAGGGACTTTATCTCCTTCTACAGTACGTAGAATTTCTGATTGGGCAGGCCCGGCTCGGTTGGTTGATCCCCTAGTGTTGACCAACCAAGTGGCTTTTGCTTAATGTGAATCCCAGTTTTTAAAGGTTCCACCACCAAGTGCCTTTAGTGCAGTTTTTAACAAACCATTGTACCTTTCAATTTTCCCAGAGGCTGGTGCATGATATGGAATATGATATACCCACTCAATACCATGTTCTTTGGCCCAATTGTCTATAATACTGTTTTTGAAATGAGTACCATTGTCTGATTCAATTCTTTCTGGCGTACCGTGCCGCCAAAGGACTTGCTTCTCAAGGCCCAAGATAGTATTTTGGGCTGTAGCATGAGGTACGGCATATGTTTCCAACCATCCAGTGGTTGCTTCCACCATTGTAAGTACATAACGCTTACCTTGACGTGTTTGTGGAAGTGTAATATAATCAATCTGCCAAGCTTCTCCATACTTATACTTTAACCATCGCCCCCCATACCATACAGGTTTTAACCGTTTTGCTTGTTTGATTTCGGCGCAAGTTTCACATTCATGAATAACCTGTGAAATAGTGTCCATAGTTAAATCCACCCCTCGATCACGAGCCCATTTGTATGTTGCATTTCTACCTTGATACCCTGAAGCATCATGGGCCCACCGAGCTAGGAAAAGTTCATCTTTATGTTGCCAGTCCAAGTCCACCTCAGATACTTTAATCTTAGCAGCTTGATCTGCTTGGTGGTTGTTTAGATGTTCCGCAGTGGCTCGACTTTTAGGCACATGAGCATCTACATGACGAACTTTCACAGGCAGGCTCTCTAGCTGAGCAGCAATGTCTTGCCACAGTGTGGCAGCCCAAATGGGTTTACCTCTGCGCTGCCAGTTGCTTTTCTTCCATTGCTGTAGCCACCCCCATAAGGCATTTGCTGCCATCCATGAGTCAGTATAGAGATAAAGTATTGGCCACTTCTCTCATTCAGCAATGTCCAAAGCCAGCTGGATGGCTTTCACTTCTGCAAACTGACTGGATTCACCTTGTCCTTCAGTGGCTTCTGTAACTTGTCGTGTGGGATTCCACACAGCAACTTTCCACCTTCGATGTTTTCCTACAAGACGACAGGATCCATCTGTGAACAGTGCATACTGCTTATCAGTCTCTGAAAGCGTATTATATGGTGGTGCTTCTTCAGCACGTTTTACTTCCTCCTCATCTGGAGACATCCCAAAGTCTTTGCTTTCTGGCCATTCTGTAATCACTTCTAATATCCCTGGACGGTTCAGACTTCCAATTCGAGCTCGTTGTGTGATCAGTGCAATCCATTTACTCCATGTAACTTCGGTTGCATGATGTGGAGAGGGAACCGTCCCCTTGAACATCCAGCTCAGCACCGGCAGTCGAGGTGCCAGGAGGAGCTGTGCTTCAGTGCCGATCACTTCTGAAGCAGCTCGAACTCCTTCATATGCGGCTAGTATCTCCTTTTCAGTTGGAGTATAGTTGGCCTCAGATCCTTTGTATCCTCGACTCCAAAAACCTAAGGGTCGACCTCGGGTTTCTCCTGGTGCTTTCTGCCAGAGGCTCCAGGTAAGTCCAGTATCTCCGGCTGCGGTGTAGAGCACATTTTTAACATCTAGTCCAGTTCGGACTGGTCCAAGGGCCACCGCATGAGTTATCTCACGCTTAATTTGTTCAAAGGCTTGTTGTTGTTCAGGGCCCCACTCAAATTGGTTCTTTTTACGAGTCACTCGATAGAGAGGGCTCACAATGTGGCTGTAGTCAGGAATATGCATTCTCCAAAAACCTACAACGCCCAAGAAAGTCTGTGTCTCCTTTTTATGAGTAGGTGGAGACATTGCTGCAATTTTGTTGATCACATCCATTGGGATCTGACGACGGCCATCTTGCCATTTTATTCCTAAAAACTGGATCTCTTGTGCAGGTCCCTTGACCTTGCTTCGTTTTATGGCAAAACCAGCATCCAAAAGAATATGAATTATTCTCTCACCTTTCTCGAAGACTTCTTTCGCTGTGTCGCCCCATACGATGATGTCATCAATATATTGCAAGTGTTCTGGAGCTTCACCTTGCTCCAGCGTGGTCTGGATCAGTCCATGGCAGATGGTAGGACTGTGTTTCCACCCCTGGGGCAAGCGATTCCATGTATACTGGATGCCCCTCCAGGTGAAAGCAAACTGCGCCCTGCACTCTGCTGCTACAGGAATAGAGAAAAATGCATTAGCAATGTCAATTGTAGCATACCACTTGGCTGCCTTTGACACCAGTTCAAATTGCAGTTCTAGTATGTCAGGCACAGCAGCACTCAGTGGTGGTGTAACTTCATTCAGGCCACGATAGTCTTCAGTTAGTCTCCACTCATCACTAGACTTTCGCACTGGCCAGATTGGGCTGTTAAAAGGTGAGCGAGTCTTACTGATCACACCCTGGCTTTCCAATTGACGGATCAGCTTCTGGATAGGAATCAAAGAGTCTCGATCGGTGCGGTATTGCCAGCGATGCACCGTCGTGGTAGCAATTGGCACCTGCTGATCGTCAACCATCAGCAGTCCTACAACAGAAGGGTCATCTGAAAGACCAGGCAAATCAGACAGCTGTTCAATTTTCTCAGTGTCCACAGCTGCTATACCAAATGCCCACCTATACCCTTTTGGGTCCTTAAAATACCCTCTCCTGAGGTAGTCTATGCCAAGGATGCACGGAGCATCTGGACCAGTCACAATGGGATGCTTTTGCCAGTTTTTTCCAGTTAGGCTCATTTCAGCCTCTACAACAGTCAGCTCCTGGGATCCCCCAGTCACTCCAACAATATTGATGGATTGCGTTCCTTTAAAATTAGAAGGAATTATTGTGCACTGAGCACCAGTGTCCACTAAAGCTTTGTACTCCTGGGGTTGTGTTGTACCAGGCCATAGTATTTGTACAGTCCAATAAACTCTGTTATCCCTTTCCTCCACCTGGTTGGAGGCAGGGCACCTCTAATTCCTGTTTTGCACAGTCTCTGGGTGTGAATTAGAGGTTCCTTCAAGAGTATCAGAATCTCTTCTGCCCCTTTTGTAAACTGGAGCAGCCACCTTCCTAGGAGTTTTTCCTTTTATCTCACGTACTCGTTCTTGAAGTTCTGAGGTAGGCCTTCCATGCCACTTATTCATGTTTTCTCCCTGCTCATGTAGGAAGAACCACAGTGAACCTCTTTTTGTGGGCTGTCTCTGCCCTCTCTCTCGAGATTGGAAACCCCTTCTCCTAACAGCTGAAACATAGGTTTGTGCAGATCGTGAACGGTACGATTCTTCTCTGAGCTCTTTGATTTCTTGCAACAGCTTTTCAAACCGGTCATCAGATTTTTCACACAGTTTCTCCACAGAAGAGACACAAGCCCGTAGAGAACCAGCAAGGCTGTCCTCCAAGTACCGGAGCTGCTCAATCACTTCATTAATTTCTTGTACACCTCTAGCTGACCAGACCATTCCTGCCAATGACTTAGCATATGCAGGTGGTGCACTTTGTACAAATCTGCGCCACATAGATTTTGTACAATTGATTCTCTCTGGGTCTGTCCCCTCTTGGCTGTTTGGTCCTAGATAGATGATCTCTCACACAGCTAATTCTCTCAGGAACTGGATACCTCTCTCCATAGTATTCCATTTCCCTAACGTGGATATACAATCTTCCTTGTAGGGAAATCTGACTTTCATAGCTGCCAGGAGTCGGGTCCAGAGAGCAGCGGCATTAGACTCTCTTGAAATTGCCCTATCAATGGTGGAATCTTTTGACAGAGATCCCAGCTGCCTGGCTTCACCACCTTCTAATTCAATTGTTTCTGCCCCATTGTCCCAGCATCGCAGCAGCCAGGTTAAAATATTCTCGCCTTCACGACGACTAAAGTCTTTTCGCAGATCTCTCAGCTCACCTGGAGAAAAGGACCGAGTGGTGGTCACTTCATCTCCACCCTGTCCTGATGATGCCCCTTGGGTTGATGTTGGCCCTGTGCCATCACCTGCTGCATGGGTAGTCTTTCTAGTGACTTTCTTACAACCGGCAACTGATGCTGATATGGGTTCACCATCATTTGATTCATTTTCAGAGTCTGAATGACTGTCACAGTGATTGCTGTGGTTACAGCAGCAACAGTGAGCAGTGTGTGAAGACGGGGGGGCTGCCTTGTTAGCCTTTGAGGCTAGAGAAGTAACGTTATCTGCAGCGACCTTGGCAGAGGAGCTCTGCGTAGGAGCTGTAGCTTCAGCCTGTGAAGCCGCAGTTGGGGGGGCAGTGGCTGCAGTAGCAGCAGCTTTGGCTGTTTTGCCTTTTCTCGAGCGGCTAGGAGTGCTTTTTGCTAAAGCTTCCGAAGACGCACCGCAAATCTCAAGACTAAGAAGAGACGCAAACCTCCTATTGAACCTCATTTCTCTTAACAGTAACACAAACTGACACACATTCAGCAAACCAGATAACACCATCACAGTTCTATCAAAGCTCCAAGGATATTCAAAGTTCTCTAAAACATTTGCAAACTGTCCTAGTGAAAACACAAAAGTATTGTTAGTCAGCCTTTCTAAAGATTCGCTTGACCAATTAGCAAATATAGAGCCATTCTGCTCTTTAATCTCTCCTGGAGGTTTTTCAAGGTAAAGCAGAAGCGAGTAGAAATTCATTAGCGGCTGCAGTATAATGAAATAAACCAATGCCAAACCACACAGAATCATCATGACCGCTGTCCAGTTTCTTGTTGTTGTATAATGAATACTTCGATTCAGAAAGAAACACCAACACAGATATGGGATCAGCGAGCACAATGTAGAAAATAACTGATACAACTTTTGCCATAACATTTTTAAATCAATGTAATTCACTTTGCCTTAATATCACTAAAAAATATCCAAAGCAAGCAGACGCACGAGTATCACAACTCTATGAGTTGGCACCGTGCCAAGAAAATTGAAAGGTATGTCAGAGCAGTAGAAAAGTCAAAAATCTTCAAATTTACCCCTTTCTCTTGCCCCACGTTGGGCGCCAATTATCTGTCGAGGGTTAAGATTGCGGGGTGACAATCAAACCCTGGCAGATGTATTGTTAACCTCTTCTCCCCCCCACTTCCCCCTTTTGTCCCTCCCTCTCCCCCCTTCCCACTCAGGACAGGCGATCGGGAGGGAAAGAAGGACAGAGAGAAGAGAGTTGGAAAAGTTAAAGATGTTTTACTAATGCTACTAATAAGAATAGAGAAAATAATACAAAATATACAAAACCAATCTTGTAAGTCTCAGCAACTGCAGAGCCAGCACCCAAAGTCCTGGATTAGACTCTGTAGCCAACCGGAGCTGGATTCAGTCTGTCACTAGGCCTCAGTTCGCAGGGACGACCAGCAAGGTCCTCTCCTAATGTCAGCCATGAGGAAAAAGGGAAAAGGGGGAAAAAGGGGCTGAGATCCTCGTGATCTCCCACTTTTATATGAAGTATTCACGTGAATGGAATGTTATACACCGTTGGTCAGTCTCTCGGTCATCAGTTTTCTCGTTGCCCCTCTCGTGAGATGTCCATCCATGCTTATCAATAAGTTTGCATTCCATTGCTAGGTTTAACCAAAACACGTGTTGGGTTCTGCAGGAAAATGCAGCTAACATGAAGGCTTTAGCTGACAGGCAAATTCACTAAAAGAGAAACTTGTTTTTAACAAAACCAGGACAGTTGGTTTGTTGGCTGCACTTTTCTGGCCAGAATAAAGTCTATTTTGGAACTTGTTGTCTGCCTAAAACTGTCTTTGGGGTACTGTCACGGTCCATTCAGTAATGGACTCATGATGGTTCGTTTACCTTGATCTCGAAGCGCAAAATTAGACAACCAAAATGCCAAGGGGTTTTAATTCAATCAAACAGTGTTACTTTATTATTTTGCCCATAAAGTGGCATGCGATAGAGAAAGAGAAAAAGGGAAAGAAAAAGGAAAGGGGGAAAGAGGGTTGGTTACCATCACGGGTCCAAAGGCATCCCTATGGTCCCAGGTCCCAAACAGCATCCTGCCAGTCCTCTGTCGTGATCCGTGATCCTTTGGTGGGGAGACCTCAACAATGTCCAGTCAGGAACCATCTTTTATGCTTCTTCACCCCCCCTCACTCCCATGGGTCGAGGCCAATCTCCGCCTTTGTTTTGCAATCCAGGCTTAACTGCACAGGCTCGAAGAATCTCCGCTTCACCTGCCAGAACCTGTCTGCGCCTTTGTGGTCTCACGTTCAGGGGTCTCTTTCTGGTCCTTTGGGTGACCTCAAGACCCTCGGCGAGCCTCTGCGCATGCTCTTCTTCATTGGTCTTAGTAACAGGGAGGAGGTGGGGGGGCAGGTTTGGCTGAAGCAGCAGGTGGAAATCCATCTTCTGGACAACAGCTATTGTCCCCAGATCGGAGAGACCTGTATAACACAGTTTTTTTCCTCAGGCCTCTCTCCAAGTCGTTGTCCATCTGTTCTTGATGGCAATGTTCAAGCAGATACTGTTCTTTGGACTGACTCCTGCACCACCCCATGGCTGAACATTATTATCAGGAGCTTGTGGCAGTAACACAATCCTCAAAGAGAGGTATAGAGGAAGAAAAGGAAAAGTGGTTTATATCCACGTGATCCGCTTTGTATCAATGGTTTTAGGGATGTCTACATTGGAGGGTACACTAAACAAATTATGTGCATTAAGTACAGATGTTAAATGTGTCAAACGCTTTACCAAATTCCAATTTAAAACATGCGATATGGCGGACAGAACAAAACCTATCAAAACTAATACTAAGAGAACAACTATGGAGTGACACAACTTGTTCAGGATGCCTGTAGCAGTAGGTGACCACCCAAAAAGCGTGTCCCACCACTTATGTTCAACATCTTTTTCTACTCAACACACGGTGAATTTCTTCAGCATTGTGGTGAACGGTTATCAAGGTTTTCTGTCCATTTACTTGAACTTCTTCCAAGATCTTGATCAAGTCGTGGTGTTGCAACAATTGCTTTACCAATGTGAGATTCATCCTGACAGGTGTAGGTAGTAATTTGTAAATCGGTGTATCATTAGATTGTATAAGTTGATGAGATATAACTGGTGCTAAATAAGAAAAATCACATCCAGTAATTTTAACAAAATTACAAACACAAAAATTTGAATGATTTCTAATATTTACCATCACTGTATCTACTAATATAGAGTTACAAGCAGTCCTCAAGCACACACAACCTTTGCCAATATACACTAATACAGTTTCTTGATTGTCAGGACGAATCTCAAAATGACAAAAATTCTGCTCAGTGTTCAGACAAATGTCTTGAGCACTGATTGTATTACTTTCACAGATGAATCCTTGCTGTTCTCGCACAATACAAGATTCTAAATTGACAGTTTGCCATTTTTCCTCTACTTTTTGGACCCATACTCTGTGTTCGAAAGGATAGAGTATAGTTCTGTTGTGGTTCAATCCTAATGCAATGATAGGGTAAATTATGTATATTGAAGCATTGTGTATGGTTAACACAAAGGTCGTGGCTGTGTTTGTGATGGGGTTATAAGTGAAGTTTACTAAAGTAAACTAAAGTAAAGTGGCTTCTCTTATGATTGAGGTGGCTACTGATTGCATCCACAGTTGTGCCTGAGTACAACTGAGAGCCAAAGAAAGGTTATTTTGGACCACACTAAGTGTGTCTTTTATATTTACTTCTGGTAGCCAATTTATTCATTAATATTTCTGAATCAATACCATTTAAGACTTCCAATCCTGTCCCCAACACACCAGTTAGGTCTTTAACTTAATCTTTACTATCCCACTCCCATTCAATTACTACAGTAGGTAAGTGAAAAGATGTAGAAAAGCATTAGCAGCTTATACTATTGGTCATTTTAAAAATTTAGGCCTTCAGATTCGATTAATGAATGATTTGTGTTATTCTCTGTTTCCCTCAGAGTTCTTCTGCAAAAAGGAAAACAAACAGGGCTCGTCTCCTTGAGGCAAGAATAATTAAAATGATACAATTATCCGGGGGTGCAGCTTGTGGTTTTGGAAAAGTTCCAAACCATTCTCACAATTGTTTCACAGTGTTTTCACCTGTAGCCCTGCCAAAAGCTTCAGTTTGGACCAATTCTGGGGTTATTCCCCCCCACCAGCACAAAATGTTTACCTCCTGTTTGCTTAAAGGGGCTAAAATAATCCACCTGCCAGATATCCCACAAACCTTTACCCTCCCTTAAATGTAGAGGGTTGTCTTCTAAAGGGTGCCTTTCAAGCTGTCTTCGACATTGTTTGCTGACCAGGGCTTCATGATACAAGCCTTTAGCTCCAGTGTGTTTGCATTTTACATGTAACCATTCTAACAAGCGTTCCCAGTCTTCTGAAATTTGGTCCTTTTGTACGGGGGCCAGTCTTGCTAACTCATCAGCTCAGTTATTCCATTTTCTGCGGATCCCCCATCTACCTGATGAGAAGCTACCCAGCCCACAGCTTGTATAGCTAGGTTTTTTAAAGTTCCTTCAGATATTGAGAAAATGTTACAATAGTGTTCAATCTGAGCATACCACTTTCATACTGAGGCTTCCTGGACCACCTCATCAGGGGTACGGGCCCCAGAAGTGACTGTTTTTATTATTTTAAATGAGCTTCTTAATACGATCGGCTGTTGTCATGCAATCTTCTCTACTTCTACTAGAGTCAGGCTAGCAACGAACAAACTTTTCTCCCAGGCACACTGGGAGTTAAAAAGAGAATGGGCATTTATTACCACTCTTTGTTCTCACATTTCTTGTATAACCGGTTTGATACCTTTCTTGGCACCCAGGGGAAGGGGGTATTGTTCTGTGGACTGTAAGGCACTGAGGACGCAAAAATGTCACTTCAAGGAGCAATACCCACACCTTTTAGCATCTTCTTCCTTCAGAGCAGAAATCTGTGCACTGGCATCGATTAAAAAGGTTACAAGTGCATGCTTAGGACCCACTATAGCCGTGATCAATAAATCTCCCCTCTTTGTGTGTGTGAGCTGTTGGATATAAATCCATCCTCCATCCCCCTGCCCACTACTAGGGAATGGAGGTTCTAGTTTTCCTGTTTCTCGGAGAGACTCTGGAAGTCCCCTTATCAAGGGAGTTATCATGTCAGGATTCACTGGCAGCATCATTGGGGATTCATATTCGGGAATCAATTTTCTTTCATGTATCATTTGCAAGCAGGCTGCTTTGTGTACACTTTCTAGCAATTGATTGGGTGTGCCAGTGATTGCCAGGGGTTCTCCCCCAGTTAGGGATACGTGTCACACGTACTCCATTTCAGATTCTTTAGGGAGGTGACCACACTCTTTCTTTAGTTTGGTCAGCTCAGTGTCAGTGTAAGGTGTTTGCTTACTTGTAATGTGAGGGTCAGTATGCTCCTCATTGATTTGATTTATTTGTCGGATACTTTTCTCTTCTAGCTCCCACTCTCTCAGCACTCCTGTGTTTTTTAAATATTTTTTTTAATAAGCTATTTTCTTCCTTCTCTTTTTCTAATTGTTGTTCTAAACTGAAGGTAGTTTTTTGCAAAATCTGCACCAGATTTTCAAGGGATTCTATAATTTTGCTTTCATTACTACATCGTCTGAGATGATCTTCAATCGCTGCTACTAGGTTAGCTCCTAGGACAGCACAGACTATAGCTTTATCCTTATTTGATCTAAACTTAGACTTAGTCTATAAAGAAATCACTCGGTCTACTACACTCTGTAAATTAGCCCAATTATCATGAGCCCAGTCTTCTCCAGGTACGGAGGGTCAAGCCCCATACTCTGCTAAAAGTGTGTAGAACGAGTCTCGACTTCTCACATCTCGATTATTAGCCTTTTCAGTCATTCTTATTACGAAGGGGCAAAACCCACTATGGGAAGGCACAACTTAGTTACAAAAGCCACAGCAACTGCTGCATCACCCTTCTCTTTCCTGAGTGGTTGAAGGGGCCAAAAATCTGCTACGGGAAGGCTCAACTTAGTTATACTAACAAATAAGATTACCCCTTCACTCTCCCTAGCAGACAATTCTCATCAACATGAGAGCAACACCCCTTTTGCACTTTGAGATCTTCTGGTTTGATTCCAAGAGACAGAGCCCTCTACACTACCTGCACTCCTCTGTTTCCCAGAATCCTGTCCGTGATGCCAATTTAATGTCACGGTGCATTCGGTGATGGACTCATGATGGTGAGGCGCAGAAATGATCTTACAACCCTTAAGATTGTAAAGAAGGTATGTATTTACAGCGCTGGACACATGAGGGATAATTTCACCTAATACATGTGTAAAATTACAGTAGCTGTGAGCTTGGTTAAATGCAGTCAAGTGTTACATATTCATGAAAGTTTTAGGAATGCCTATACATATTCATAACCTGTCCCCGAGAAGGCAGCTCTTATTACAATGAGTTCCAGGAGACCATTTCCATAGTCTCCACCTCCGGTTCCTCCTAGTTGCACCTGCGCAGTGATCATGAACCCGGGTCCTCTTCTCTGTACACCGTCACCTTTGGTCCAGTGTGATGAGTTGGTTAGGACTCAGACTGCTGAGTTGGTTAAAACTGGCATATCCCCTGTCCTGTGCCCAAGTTTCTGTTATCTAGTTCACCCAAGGATGCACCAAGGATGCACCCAAGGATTACTATCTTTGCAAGGCGTCAGCGAACTCCTTTTTCTCATACAATAAGTTACACAAAGCTAAGCAAGGTTAGGCAATAGTGATGTGGGTTAAAGGGTTAGCTCTCTGTTAGTTCTTTAAGTCTTTAAGTGTTAGTTCTTTAAGTGTTAATTAGTTAATTGTTAATTCCCTGTATCAATGGTTCATTTACCTTGATCTCGAAGAGCAAAATTAAGGCCTGGACACATTCCTGTGTAGCCTCATCTAGGTGTTCCTGCTCCAGCAGGGGGATTGGACTAGATGATCTTTTGAGGTCCCTTCCAATCCCTAACATTCTGTGATTCTGTGAACTAATACTGTTCAAGTCTGAATGGCCACATCACATGTTGTGGGGGTTTGAGTGGATGCAGTAACTGATGTTGCAGTTGTAGTGGCTGCAGTATCCAAGTCAGGAACTGGAGTTGCTGCAGAGTCTGTTGAGGGGGGTGCAGTAGCTATTGTATCTGTTATAAGAACTGACGTAGTTGCAGAATCTGTCTAGGGGGGTACAGTAGCTGGCATGGGCATTTCAGTGGCTGAAGTGCTTGTAGCTTTAAGAGCGGCAATTCCTGTCACTAGCAAAGACTGACACACATTCCAGAGACTCTTCACTCAAATGTCCAGGGATATTCAAAATTCCCCAAAGCATCTATAATTTGCTCTAATGCCACAGGCAGAGAATAGTTAAATAGCTGTCCTAAAATATCACTCCTGAAACTGAGAAAACAAAAGGCACAGGTCTCTTTAATTTCTTCTGCTTCTACCAAAGAATTCCAAAAATGCATACTCCTGAAGTATGATAACAATTAATAGAAATACATCATTGGCTTAATTAGGATTAAATAAATCACTTCTACACAACCCATGAACAAAACTTTTATAACAACTTTATTCTGACTTCCAGAGATGACATTCCACACAAAAATATTAACAATAAGAATTAATCCCAAAAAAGACATTATTAAATCCAACCAAATTTGCAACAGCATCCTTTAAACAAAACCTGTTACAGTTTTTTTCTTATCTTATCCCCGTATGGCTCTCTCTATCCATACTTTCTCTTTCCCCATACGTTCATCTCTCCCTGTATGGGTCACAAATTAAATCTGTCAAGGTTTAAAGCAAGGCAACAATAAACAATGGCAGATGCCCTCTGTTAATCCCCACCACCATAAAAGGTGATAGAAAGATAAGGAAGAAGGACTTCAAGTTAGAAAGAGTCTTACAAGTTGGAAAAATTTTAAAGGTTTTACTAATGCTACTAATAAATAGAGAATAAATATATATACAAAATATACAAAAGCAATCTTGAATGTCCGATATGGAGTTGGCATCACTCCAGCAGCGGCGGAGCTAGGAGCTTGGCTCCAGCAGGTGTAGGGCAGGCACCCGGAAGTCATGGGCGGGACTTCACAGCAAACCAGAAAATGGATTTCAAGGATGCAGGGCCTGAGGCCTATAGATCACAGGCAGACAGACAAGGTTTTCTCCAGATTCTAGCCACGGTCGAAGAGGCGAGACCCTTGTGATCTCTGCTCTTATATAGGGTACATGATGATTATGGGATGGAATACTCAGTTGGTCAATTTTAGTCAGTTGTTCCATCCACTCCTCCTTCCAAATATGTCCCATTATCCGTTAACCTTGGTTACCATAGTAATAAATCTAAGCATGAGCTTCTTCAGCATTCCGTTGGTCCTCTTATCAGCACCAGTACAGTGTCTAGGAAAAATATGCAGTTACTTAGAAGGCACTTAGCTGAACTTAGCTGAAAGGAAAAATCACTAAAAGAGAACTGGTCTTGTTTTTAACAAAACCAGGACACAAGTTTACTGAATAGGGTCTCCCATACAATATTTCAGAAGGGCTTACTTTTTCTCTTATTCTTGAAGTAATGTGAATTCTCAGGAAAACAATTTACAATACATCTATCCATTTTGCATGAGATTCCTGTCACAATTTAGCTAATTGTCTTTTTATAGATTGATTCATTATTTCTACCTTCCCACTACAATGAAGTCTCTAAGGGGTATGTAAATCCCATCTTACCCCTAGAAGAGTAGAAATGGTCTGTATTATTTCTACTATAAAATGTGGAACGGCCAAACCTTGGTATGATTTTATTCAATAATTTCTTTGCTACTTCCCTAGTTTTGTTGGTCCGTCATGGGAAAGTTTCAGGTCATCTGGAAAATTCAGAAAAATCAATTTACCAAAATTGTCCCAGAAAATTCCCTCTTTTTACCTCTCCAGGTGGAGGCTTTAACCCGATCTTACAACTTTGCATTTTAGGTCAAATTGCATATCTTTTAACACTTACTATCATAGCATCTACTCTCATATAGGTTTTGTAGGATCAAGGCACACATTATCGCTTCATTGGCCACTTTCTTTGCAGTTTAACTTCAGATTGTCCAAATTGGTGAGCCTTACAATGCATTACTGACACCTCTGGTGATACTTGTAAAGTCAGAAGTCCTCTTTCTTTCCACATTGTCTCATGTGCATGCACAATTCCAAAAGCATATGCAGAGTCTCTATATATTAACCCACTCGCCTTGTTACAGTTCTTAGGCTCTAATCAAAGCAATCAGCTCAGCTTTCTGTGCTGACATATTTGATGGCAATGATTGTGATTCAGTTATATTCTCTAGTTACCACAGCATATCCAGATGGTCGTTCTTCACTCAGAGCAAAACTGCTCCCATGAACAGAGTCTACTCTGCATCTTCCAGTGGAGAATCCTTTAAGTCTGGTCTGCTAGAAAAAACTTGTTCAGTAGTTGGTTATGATTAAATATAAGCAATAGAATAGCAGGATTCAAAATGTTGTTGTTTTTAAACCTACATCATCCTGTTCCAGTAATGCTGCTTGGTACTGTACCAGGTGACAGCCAACGGTGTCCTTGTTGTTCCAGCACTGAGGCCACAGCATATGGTGCAAATGCAGTAATCTGCTGTCCCAAAGTTAATTTCCCTGCCTCCTGAATCAGCAACACAGTCACAGATACCTGCCAAGCTTCTAATTATTTTACCAGTATGTCACCAAACAAAGCAGGATTGTTCTTAAGTCCTTTTGGCAAACAGTCTAGCAAGCTGCATCTTTCTTCCAGTGGTAGGTCTTTCCCATTCAAAGGTGAAAAGCTTCTGGCTCTCTAAATCCCATCGTATACAGAAAATGCATCTTTCAAGTCTAAAACAGTAAAATAAATGTTATTTCCTGCTATATTAGTCGAAGAGTGTATGGGCTTTGGCACTACCAGGTGCACATTTATCACAATAGGATTAATGGCTCTCAAATATTGTATCAACCAGTATTCCATAGAATGTGGTTTCTTTACTGGCAAAATTGGAGTATTATTTCTCCCTTATGAGTATTATTTCTCCCTTATGAAGAAAGGCTGAGGGAGCTGGGTCTCTTTAGTTTGGAGAAGAGGAGACTGAGGGGTAACCTTATTAATGTTTATAAATATATAAAGGGTGAGTGCCACGAGGATGGAGTCAGGCTCTTCTCAGTGGCAAACAATGATAGGACAAGGGGCAATGGGATCAAGCTGGAACACAAGAGGTTCCACTTAAATTTGAGAAAGAACTTCTTCTCAGTGAGGGTAACAGAGCACTGGAACAGGCTACCCAGGGAGGTTGTGGAGTCTCCTTCCCTGGAGACATTCAAAGCCTGCCTGGACACATTCCTGTGCGACCTCACCTAGGCGTTCCTGCTCCAGCAGGGGGATTGGACTAGATGATCTTTTGAGGTCCCTTCCAATCCCAAACAGACAGACAGACAGACATACATACATACATACATACATACATATTCTGATTGACATTCCTGCAAAAGTCCATAGTGCATAAACTTGTTAATCAAAGTCTCTAACCCCACTTTGGCTTCCATGTTTATTGGATGTTGTTTTTCCTTACCGAATTGAAGTCCTGTTTCAGTTCTGTCTCAGTTCTGTTAGTGTAGTGTTGGCTTTACCAGGTACTTTAGCTGCCCATACTAGTGAAAATACAGTATCCAAAATTTCCTTGGAGATTTCTTGCTCACTTTGCTGTTCTGATTGCAGCAAGCAGATCTGTGCTTTCCAAGCATTTTCTTGTGGGATATGCAGCTGAACAGAGTTCTCAGAAAATGTTATTTGAGTTTAAAATTCTTAAGATTCTTCTCTCCCTGATAACCGTTCACTCCGGAGTCTGTATTTTAGAACTCCAGAGGCAAACTTTCAGGCGAGGTCTGATAACCGTATGCAGAGCAGACTTTCAGGAAACAAATTCTCAGAAAAAAAAAATTTAATGGAGTAGAATAGCAGGAGGACTGGCTCAAGCTGGGTACCTGCACAGAGGTTCCGACCTGAGCATAGAAAACCATAGACTTTTATATCTTTGCAAATCATTCGTACCATGATTCAGTCCAATAGCAATATTTCATTTTGAGGTCTTCTTGCTTCTCATTGGATCTTTTTCTCTGATTCCATGTCGGCCTTTATTTTGTTCAGCTTAGACATTATTTATGGTCCATAGCCTTGCAGGTACTGTTTTGTCTGAATAAATCCTTTCTTCTCAGCAAAGTGCAAAATAGGCCCTGTTTTGCAGATGTCTGTAATGTCTCCGTGTTAGCCTTGGATCGTCGTTTTTCCCATTAGTTCTGTTTTTCCAAGCAAAGTGCAAACTAGACCTTATCTTTCAAGTGTTCAGTGTAGTCTGTAGTTGCTTTTGGTAAATATGAGCAGAACTTTGAAATGGAGAAATAAACTTAACGACAGAGTCAGTTATACTGTTAAGCAGCATTCTTTTATTTTATCAGTGCTGGGGAACACTGGGGATCATCCTCCATAAGTGCTCCAAAGACTGGATGCTCTTGCATTGCTTATATTCACATAATTATTACATATGTATTACAATTTTTGAAAATTTTGACATACATCTATACTAAAAAATAACTGATGAAGTTAGTTATAATTGTTTAGTTTCTTACAATACATCTATTAATTATTATTTAAATATAAACTCTGCTTCTAATCAATGTATTACTTAATCTCCTGTCTCTCTCTTGTCATGCAGAAGGATCTAAAACTTGAAAAATATCCCCTCGTTTTGCAGATGGTCAGAAAGCATTTATCACGTCAATTGGTTAATGATGGGTACATCTTTTGTAACTTAATCACGGTATACATGAATTTGGCAGTTTCTCTTCAACTTTACAGCTTAAAATTTTAGCAAATCCAGCTTACCAAGTAACATAAAGAAAAGAGTATATTAAAAAACATACTACTTTATACCGCTAAATGATTCATTACATTTGGTGTGCATCTACTTAAACTAAATGATTAATACTGAACTTGAATTGGGCTCATCCACTGACCTGTGAGTAGTAAAACCATTGCCATACAGCTCACTTATTTAGCAGGGAGAGCTCAAAGTGGGCTCATCTAGGCTGTCATATTCATAGAATGAAGTGGTTGACTCGTAGTCAAATTGCATGCAGTAGGAAAAGTATGCAAAAGACTCACTGCGCTCACAAGTTACTGGCATTCAGTGTGCCATCCTGCTTCCTTGTGGGTCTCCTGGAAGGAGTTCTTGGCCTGGCTATGGCTCAGGCCCTTACCTCCTCTGGAGCCTGGACCAAACTGCTGCTGGTTTGGCTGAGGGGGGGTCGAGTGCATCTGCCACAATCATGCATATTCATTACATTTCCAGGAAATCCTTTACATATGCATTACATTTCTTGGAACCACTTCACATATGGTTTAGTGCTAGAGTTACGTTATTGTTGGACTCAGTGAACCTGAGGATCTCTTGCAAATGAAATGATTATATGATTCTATATGTAAATGTCCCCAGCACATGCGCAGTTCAATGAGTCAGGGGTCTTGCGAGAGTCCTGGGAGGAAGTAAGTCTTTCTCAGCCGCCCTGCTGTTTGACCTCAAGTCCTGGGCAGGCACAGTTCCTTTGTTATTTGGCTTGTAACCGCAAAGACAGTCTGAACTGGTCCTTGTGCTGGTCTCATCACCTTGTCTTCTAAGAGCAAGCGCATTGTGTCTTACCCTGTTTCCCCCAAAATAAGACCTACCCAGAAAATAAACGCTAGCATGATTTTTCAGGATTTTTGAGGATGCTTGAAATATAAGCCCTACGCCAAAAATAAGCCCTAGTTACAGTTCATTAAAAAATGTCAATTTAAATAGTGTCTAGGTAGCTATACATATAAAAAAGTAATAAGTTTTGGAGCAAAAATTAATATAAGACCCTGTCTTATTTTTGGGGAAACAGGGTAGCCTTCTCCTGCTTATCTTAATGAATACCATTCTTTTTACTTAATGCCTAGTAAGTGCCTAACACCTAACATATATGAACCTTAATTTTATTAAATTATTTTATTACTAATTTCAGATTTTTGGTATCACCATCATTCATCACTGCTGGGAGAGGGACAGAGATCAGGCCAACCCCTGTGGAGGGGTTTCTGTTAGATGGAGATTTGTTACTGAACCAGCCAGGAATTTCAAGGGCAGCTCAAAAGTTGAGAGCAGGACCTGCTGAGAGAGGCAGCTCTACAATAACAAGGCCTCAACGTGACGTAAATCAATGGACCTATCAGCGGTGAGACTCCAGTGCATGGACATTTCGTGAACATAGATGATATCCAATCAGTGAATGCATGATCGGAGCGTGGACGGGTGATCAGAGAATAGTTGCATATATAAGGAGGTTTGTTTCTGTAATAAATGGCTTTGCGTGATTCACATTGAATTGGAATGCTGAGTCCTTTATTCACTCCAACAAATGGTGACCCCGACGTGATACTCTGAACGGTGTATCACTACGATCGGGGAAAAGCCTGGAGTGGTCCAGCTGGAGGTGGATCAGCTGGACTGAGAACCGGGAGGAGGCGTACGGACATTCCGCAGACAAATTTGTCAAAGAAATCGCCGGAAAAGGTGAGCGGCTGGGGCAGGAGGAGGGAAGAGTGAAGCTCCTCCTGATATTCTCTCTGTGAGAGGACTTAAATATTAAGAAAGTAACATACATAGACTGTTAGTTTGGTGTAGAACTAACGGCTACCTGGGAGAAACCGAGAAGGCTTTTAAACTTGAACTTTGGGACGATATAGGGCAGAAATTATGGGATAAGGTCAGCAATGGAGATAAAGAAGCTAAATCATTAGTAACTACATCGAAGTTTATAATTACCACCTTAAAAGATCTTAAGGTTGAATGGTCTGCTGCTGCTGGAATTTTTGTAGCGTTGCAGCCTGATAAGAATCCTGAAAGTCGCTGTGAAGTTTACCCGGTTCATGTCTTTGATACCGTCCCTATTCCATCCCCTACTGTGCTTTTGGCATCCCCTATAGCTCAGCAGTCCAGGGCAGGGGGGAGGAAAAATGCCGAGCAGGTGGTCTCCTACACTATTACCCAACCCTGATGAGAATAGCAAGTCCAAAGGATTGGAGTCAGACAACTTTGCCCAAAGAACCTGTGAAAGGTGAGAATGCTAAAGTTGTAAACAAGTGTACTATCAATCCTTTTACCAATTTGTATCTGCCTTTATTGTCTTTTAACCCTCCAACTTCCACGAGAGAGCAGAAGGAGTTGCCGGATAAGAACTGGGCAAAAGAACTGTGTGGAAGATTAGATCAGCTAATAGCGAGTGAATCCAGCAGTCGGCAATGCGGTCATGGTGATCGTGATGGGAAAGGGGATGTGCCTGGGGACTCAGGTTTTACGAATAATTATGATTCTAGAAACTACTGGCGAGAATGTGCACTCTTCCGAACCCCCCTGTTAGTAATGATTCTACAGCACCATTCAAGTCCGCGTTATCTGATGACTTGGATGAAGATGAGGGTTTGCAGCATTTTTTTTTTTTGAAAAGTTAACAGGAAAAAGAGTATGTGTACATGTTTCCCCGAGATCAGATAAAAACCATGAAAGACTAAAGCAAAATTAGACCTATGTAATGTAACAGCTATAGATCATTTAGGATGGAACGATGGGGATTCGTTGAAAGGGGCGGGTATCCCCCAACTCTTGGAAGAGACACTAATTGACACATCACAATAACAGGCGTGATTAGTTTCTGAAATCCTGAGGCAGTCAGCAGACCTCGCATATCAAGCTATGACAGAGGTGCCTGAAACCAACAAAGCAGCCAAATTATTTACAGATATTAATCAGGGTCCCAATGAGAATTACATGCAATTTATTGACCACCTTCAAGATGTCATCAATAAGCAGGTTGAAAACTTAGAAGCTAAGGAAGCACTGGCCTTGAAATTAGCAGTAGAGAATACTAATGTTTGCTATCAACATGTTATTTGCGAGTTTTACAGTACATATTACATGCTTCTGTGTATTGCCTCTCTGAAAATCAAGCAGCTTGTCAGGAATGTGAGTTAATTGTTTTGTGCCGTAAAACCTTCTCCCCATTTTTCCGACTCACGCTGCAAGCAGCCCTGTGTTTCCCTCCCTCCCTCCCTCTTCTCAAGGTCTTTACTTACAAGATGGGGTCAGAAATTACTGTTTTCAGTTGTGTTCCTAAGAAATCGGTATTGGGAGGTGTTTTACAACATAGGAAAGCACTTGGAAATAGGAGAAAATAGGATCTTGTTAAGTATTGAAATTAGTGTTAACTGCTGTGTAAGTTAGATGAATGGGAAAAGCGCCCAGAGAATAGAATCTTGAAGTAAAACTCTGTGTTGCAATTAATGTTGTTTTTAAGGCGAGAAGAGCAGGACAAAAAAAAACTCTACAAGAGATCATTAAATCATTTCAGACAGTTTTACAGGCGGAGCGATTTGAACTTCAACAAGCTGAGAGAGAATTAACTGACAACACACAGGTCACAGTAAACTTGTTAAAGTCTGCAAGATGATTTCCTTATTAACCTGTTTTCTTTGTGGGTATCTGTTTAACCATGATGCAGTTTTGGTAGGTCTTTGTTATATGGTACGATGAGTTCACAAACTGTTAAATCATGAGAATCTGTTGACTCAAAATGTGCGTTTTGTGATAATACAGAAGACCATGAGTAATTTAGTTCTTTACTGAGTGAATGTGATGGTAAAATTTTCGTGTGTAGCAACTGTTATTTTTCTTTCTAGCATGCTAGCTTTATTCCAGTATCCAGACTTGCACAACTCTATGATAGGCTGTGTCTCATCTCGATGTGCTTGATTTGGCTCTTTTGTATGCGCACCATGTAAAGAATCCTGGTTTTGGGATAACAGTTGTAGCGTACCAGATGAGACACTAATAAAAGCCTTGCCCAGTCCAGCTTGCTGCGGCGGCGGGGGAGCGGGTGCCAATTGGGCGCCAGCGTGCACTGCCCTGTTTTGTCAGGGAGACCCAGAGGTACCTCCATCTGGCTGAGTAGTAAGCAGTTCTGTCGAGGGTTTAGATTGCAGGGTGACAACAAAAACCCTGGCAGATGTATTGTTAACCTCCTCTCCCCCCCACTTCCCCCTTTTGCCCCTCCCTCTCCCCCCTTCCCACTAAGGACAGGCGATCGGGAGGGAAAGAAGGACAGAGAGAAGAGAGTTGGAAAAATTAAAGATGTTTTACTAATGCTACTAATAAGAATAGAGAAAATAATACAAAATATACAAAACCAATCTTGTAAGTCTCAGCAACTGCAGAGCCAGCACCCAAAGTCCTGGATTAGACTCTGTAGCCAACCGGAGCTGGATTCAGTCTCTCACTAGGTCTCAGTTCGCAGGGACGACTAGCAAGGTCCTCTCCTAATGTCAACCATAAGCAGAAGGGAAAAGGAAAAGGGTGAGATCCTTGTGATCTCCCACTTTTATATGAAGTATTCACGTGAATGGAATGTTATACACCACTGGTCAGTCTCTGGGTCACCAGTTTCTCGTTGCCCCTCTCACGAGATGTCCATCCGTGCTTATCAATAAGTTTGCATTCAGTTGCTAGGTTTACCAAAACATGTGTCTGGTTCTCCAGGAAAATGCAGCTAATATGAAGGCTTTAGCTGACAGGCAAAATTCACTAAAAGAGAAACTTGTTTTTCAACAAAACCAGGACAAGTTCAAAGGTGCAATGCAAAAATTGAGATATTGTCTTGAATTAGTGTAACTGTGATCCATCTGCATATTTGAACTTGGTATTTGGTTTTTATATCTGAGCTCAGTATTTTAATTTGCAGATATATATATATTTAGTACCAAAATAATTTTATTTGGGGAGATAATTACAAAATGGGAACCGATTCTGCTACTCAAGTACTACCTTGCTCCCCCTTAGGATGTATCCTTACAAATTAGAGTAATTGCTTATGTTGTTACCTAATAATTTTGAGACCAGAAAAGAATTTAAGTTGTTAAACTTTGATTCGCATTGAATTTATGCATTTGTTGGAGGTATGGGAACTAAAACTAAATGCTATGATAGATGTGAATTTGGAAGAGGTTGTATTTAAAAGTTGCTAGAATATGGACTGATTTGGATCTAGGAAAACAGAATAATGGATTTGTGTTTATTATACTGTTTTTTGACATCTGTAAATTGTAAAAGGTAAATGGAGCTAAGTAATGTAACTATTGCTGAGCTACTCGGAATTGCATATAAAGTGTATTATGGTTGGAATGAAATGGGAAAACAAAAAAAGCAAAATATCCCAGGTCTGTGTCAAGTTGCAAGATAAACTCAGCTCATTGTAACTGAGGATTTTGCCAGGGCCTCCTACTTCGTACCAGCAATTATGCCAGCTGCGTGGCCTTGGTACATCTGAACTGCAGCAAGAAGAGAGAGAAAAAAAAAAAAAAAATTGGAAAAACCTGGCTGCCCACTTTCAAGGCGGTGAAAGGGGGGTTTTCTCTCCCCCCCACTGCAGCGATGTAATACTGAATGGAGCAGTCTGGGGGTGAAATTTAAAGGCATCCCTAGCATATCTGTAGTTCTAATGAAACTGGGAAATTAAACCAAAAATTTGTTAATAGACTTATTCTGTGGTAACTAATTGTGAAAGACTTCTTCGTAAATTCACCATGATAGTTTTTGAGATTGTGGGAAAGAAAGAAAGAAAGACCTTTTTTTTTTTTTTTGAGACCAATGGAATGCCAAATTTGAAACAAAGTTTTACCATATGAATTCTTGTAGCTGCCAGAAAGCCCTGTACATCTCTTGGGTCAAGATTTGTTAAGTAAATTGTAAGTTCAAATAACATTTTCTGAGAATTCTGTTTAGTTGCATGGCCCACAAGAAGCTACTTGGATGGTGAAGATATGCTTGCTGCAAGTGAGACATGTCCAAGGAAATTTGGAATGCTGTATTTCCACTAGTATTAACAGCCAATGTTTTGATAAAGAAAACACTACACTGATAGAACTGAAACAGGACTTCAATCCGGTAAGGGAAAACAATATCCAATAAATATGACAACCAAAATGGAATTAGAGACTTTGATGAATAAATTTCTGACAACCTTAGAAGCTAACTGCATTCGATTGGACTTGCAGATTTGTCTAAGAAACAACCTGTGGCTATTATGGGACAGTATGATGAGATTGCTAACAGACTGATAGATCAATTGTCACTCTGATCAAGAAAATGCAGGGAATGAATTTAAGTCTTAATAGGCCATGATCCTTTTATTATATACGTACCATTTGTGAAATTTAATTCTGATTTTTTTTATTTGTAATCTATGTCCTTGTAAATTGAACTAGCTGGTTTTCTTAACAGCACAGCTGTTGGCATTCATAAATGTAAATTGCTGCAGAACCTTCAAGTCTTTAACATCAGGTCACAGGCCATACTTGGTTTTGGTCTGATCCTACATACTTGCAAAGTTTTTGTTGATGGTTTTGAGAAGTCTCATAAAGCTGTAGTGGTCTGGCATGAAGATAAAAATTGGCATTATTCTGTAAAAATTATTGAAGGTTCAACCCAATTAGCAGAACTTGGCACAGCTTTAAATTACTTAGAGCTTTTTAAGGAGGAACCTCTATATTTGATTTGTGATTTTGAGTACGTAGTCAAGGTCCAACGCATGTATCTGATTCCGAAGCTGTTTGCTTGTTTATTTAAAAACAAACAAACAAAAAACAAACAAACAAACAAAACAAAAAAAAAAGGGGGGGGGGGAGGAGAAGTAGGGGAAACACCACCACAGGGCCAGTTGTCGGAGTCATTGTATGTGATGAAATAATTTGCAAGTATGACCCAAGGCCATGGTAGGTCAGAGGGAACCTACATTGGTTGTGGTCAGGTTGCTGGTCAATGGAGAGGGCCACATCGATTGAAGGCCTGGGGAGGGGGTTGTGTTTGTGGCATTGCAGGGCGGGGATCGGGGTGGATTCCTGCGAGGTGGGTCAGGCCGTGGCTGAGTGGAGATGGCAAGGATTCGGTGAATGCGAATGGACAGGAGGGAGATAAGTTGTGAGGACTGTTTCAGATGTAGACCATGAATCCTGGTTCGGTGTTGTGGATGCTCACAGACCTGGTGATCTAGAAGCCTATTAGCAAGCTCGTGGTGTGCCTTCTGTGGAGAATGACAATTTGAACAAACAGCAGGAGAGTCAAAAAGGCAATATTACGCTTAGATAGTCAATGCACTCTTTCTCACTGATCTAGCAGCTGGTAAAACCTTAGGAGACATATCAAAGTTAAGCTATTGGTCTTTTAAATAGGTTAATCTAACTTCTGAAGTACTAACTCAATTAATAATAGATGTTGATGGTATTGGACATGTTGCTCTACAAAATCACGCAGTTATAGGTTTTCTGCTTTTAACATCAGGATTCTGGTTGTGCTGTATTAACTTGTTTGATTATTCTGGATCTATTAATAAGTGCTTTAGACAAAGTAGAACAGTACATTAATAAGATTGCCGTAGTAAAATTAAGGTTTGACACATAGCTTAAATGTTTTGGAATAAGTGGGTAGTTGTTTGATCTTATTAAATAAGGCTTAGTTGCATTATATGTAACTGTGATTGTTGTGTTAATCATGTGCTGTATATTGCAGTGTATTTCAAAGATGATTCAGCGCGCTGTAAATGGGGTCTGGCTGGTTCAAGAACAAAAAGAGGGGAATTGTGGAGGGGTTTCTGTTAGATGGAGATTTGTTACTGAACCAGCCAGGAATTTCAAGGCCAACTCAAAAGCTGAGAGCAGGACCTGCCGTGGGAGAGAAGCAGCTCTACAATAACAAGACCTCAATGTGATGTAAATCAACGGACCTATGAGCAGTGAGACTCCAGCGTGTGGACAGCTCATGAACATAGATGATATCCAATTAGTGAATGCATGATTGGAGCGTGGACGCATGATCAGAGAATAGTTGCATATATAAGGAGGCTTGTTTCTGTAATAAATGGCTTTGCGTGATTCACGTTGAATTGGAATGCTGAGTCCTTTATTCACTCCAACAAACCCCCACAGCTCTGCTCCTGCGGGACCACCAGTGAGGGTCCTATCCCACAGCATGGCAGAGTAGTGGAGGGGACACCAACTCACTGAGGCAGTAGCCATTGGCCAGCCCCTCCGCTTGTACCAT
The DNA here is from genome assembly GCF_037038585.1 of Patagioenas fasciata. Classification (NCBI taxonomy): domain Eukaryota; kingdom Metazoa; phylum Chordata; class Aves; order Columbiformes; family Columbidae; genus Patagioenas; species Patagioenas fasciata. The sequence goes on from NC_092559.1 coordinate 21,354,202, forward strand.
GCATGCCACCAACAACCAGCAATTGCCCAAGGAGCTGGGGGGAGAGAGCAGGAGGGTCAGCACCGTGCATCTCCTCCACGTCCCAGAGACAACTCTGGACTCACCTCGGCATCCTGGGTATCCATTCAACTGATCCGGGAGATGGGGTGCTTGGGGATCACCAGGAAGTGGACGGGGTTTTGAGGAGCCACGTCGCAGAAGACCAGGCACTGCTGGGGGGAGCAGGGTGAGCCCCGCACCCATGGGTGTTGCCCACCCCCCCCCTCTCCCCCGTACAGACATGTGCTCTGCTGTCCTGGTTATCTTGTCGACTTCATAGAGCAAGGGTGTCAAACTCATTTTCACCGGGGACTCCTACAGGAGTACATCTATACAGTCCTAAAATTACATTCGGCCCTTTGTAGGCAACCGCAAGGCTGATGTGGTCCCCAGTGAAAATGAGTTTGACACCCCTGTCATAGAGGATTCTGGCAGGCATGCTGCTGCCTGCTGCGCCTTGCCCACCTCCTCGTCCTGCCCGCTGGGCACCGCTAAGCACCACTGAGGCGGAGGGGCACGCGGGCCTTACGACCTCCCCCCATAGGGATGTGGACCCTGTGGCCTAGGGTGGTGGGGGAATGCGGGAGGCACAGGGAGATACACAGGCCAGGGTGATGTGGGGTGCAGTAGGCACATGGGGGCGATTTACATGGAGGTGATATGCATGGGAGTTATGGGGGATGCACGTGGAGGTGAGGGTGGACACACACGGGTGCTCAGAGGCCCAGTGCAGTGCCGTGTGGGTGCTCACTGCAGGGCTCATGCCCGCCGCAGACCTTGCCCCGAGGTGAGAGCAGCGGCGAGTGAGACACAGGGCAAAGGCACGACCAAACCCCCGGCTTCCCTGCACGCAGAGTCCCCCGCATCGCCCAGCCACGCGCCTGCCCACCTCACCACCTATTCGCCTCTGTCACTCCCATGCCTGGACCCTCGGCGCCTTAAAGGGTCCGCACGCCCCCAGGGTCGACACCTCTGAGCACTATGTAGGCATCACCTACGCACCGGCCCGCTGAACCTCTGCCGGAGAGGAACTCGCCGAGCTCGAGTTCCCACTCGACCCTCCCCGCCGCCAGTGCCCCCTCAAAGACCCTGGGGCGAAGGCTGGGCCAGACGGGGTTTATTGGGTGCTTCAGAAGCCCATGCAGGGACGTTTGTGGCGGGGCTGGGAAGCGGAGAAGAGCTGACTCTGGGAGGAGAGGATGGAGAGCTGGCTAGCCTGGCTGCCGGGGGGGGTGAAATTCGGCCCCCACTACCAGGTAGTCCCGCAGTGCCTTCTGCCGCTCAGCGCAGGCTCTGGGAGGAGAACAGAGCTTCGTCGGGTGCCAGCAATGCCGGGGGACTGCCTCGCCCCGCGCCCGCGGAGAACCTTCCCGGGAGAACATGGGGTCTGGCCGGGGAAGAGCGGCGGTGACAGCTCAGCTCCAACAACTCGGACTGGTGGGTGAGGGAGGGGGTGAAGCTGGCTGAAAGGCTGTGACGACCCCGGGCTTGCTTCTGCTGCCTCTCCTGCAGCGCCCACTGCCTCTGAGCCAGGTTGAAGCTCGTCTTTTCTTCCCACCACTGCCTCCAGTCCCTGAACCAGGCTGCCGTCAGACAGGTGCTCAGGGGGACCGGACCCCCTGCCAGCTCCGGGGTCTGTGGCAGGGCTGGGGGCTCCCAGCACTGGATGCAACCCCCTTCCTGCACGGTCTGGCGCAGCCGCTAGCATGCCTGCCTGTGCAGGGTGCTGGAGATCACTGGCACCCCCAGAGGTGCCTGAGGACTGGAGGAAAGCAAATGTCACTCCAGTCTTCAAAAAGGGCAAGAAGGAGGACCCGGGGAACTATAGACCGGTCAGCCTCACCTCCATCCCTGGAAAGGCGATGGAACAACTTATCCTTGGTGCCATCTCAAGGCATATAGAGGATAGAGGGTCATAAGGGGCAGTCAACATGGCTTCACCAAGGGGAAGTCATGCTTAACCAACCTCATAGCCTTTTATGAGGACATAATGAGATGGATAGATGATGGCAGAGCAGTGGATGTGGTCTACCTTGACTTCAGTAAAGCCTTTGACACAGTCTCTCACAGCATCCTCACAGCTAAACTGAGGAAGTGTGATCTGGACAATCAGGTAGTGAGGTGGACTGTGAACTGGCTGAAGGAAAGAAGCCAGAGAGTTGTGGCCAATGGGGCGGAGTCTAGTTGGAGGCCAGTATCTAGTGGAGTACCTCAAGGGTTAATACTGGGGCCTGTATTATTCAATATATGCATCAACGACTTGGATGAAGGAATAGAGTGCACTGTCAGCAAATTTGCTGATGACACTAAACTGGGAGGAGTGGTTGACACGCCAGAAGGCTGTGCTGCCATCCAGCGAGACCTGAACAGTCTGGAGAGTTGGGCAGGAAAAAATTTAATGAAATATAACAAGGGCAAGTGTAGAGTCTTGCATCTGGGCAGGAACAACCCCAGGTTCCAGTATAAGTTGGGAAACGACCTGTTAGAGAGCAGTGTAGGGAAAAGGGACCTGGGGGTCCTGGTGGACAGCAGGATGATCATAAGCCAGCACTGTGCCCTTGTGGCCAGGAAGGCCAATGGCATCCTGGGGTGTATTAGAAGGGGTGTGGTTAGTAGATCGAGAGAGGTTCTCCTCCCCCTCTACTCTGCCCTGGTGAGACCACATGTGGAATATTGTGTCCAGTTCTGGAGTCCTCAGTTCAAGAAGGACAGGGAACTGCTTGAGAGAGTCCAGCGCAGAGCCACAAAGATGTTTAAGGGAGTGGAGCATCTCCCTTATGAGGAAAGGCTGAGGGAGCTGGGTCTCTCTAGCTTAGAGAAGAGAAGAGAAGAGAAGAGAAGAGAAGAGAAGAGAAGAGAAGAGAAGAGAAGAGAAGAGAAAAGATAGAGAAGAGAAGAGAAGAGAAGAGAAGAGAAGAGAAGAGAAGAGAAGAAGACTGAAGGGTGACCTCATTAATGTTTATAAATATGTAAAGGGTGAGTGTCATGAGGATGGAGCCAGGCTCTTCTCGATGACAATCAATGATAGGACAAGGGGCAGTGGGTACAAACTGGAACACAGGAGGTTCCACTCAAATATGAGAAGGAATTTTTTCACCGTGAAGGTGACAGAGCACTGGAACAGGCTGCCCAGGGAAGTTGTAGAGTCTCCTTCTCTGGAGACATTCAAGACCTGTCTGGATGCCTTCCTGTGTATCCTCATCTAGGTGTTCCTGCTCTGGCAGGGAGATTGAACTAGATGATCTTTCGAGGTCTCTTTCAGTCCCTAACATTCTGTGATTCTGTGAGTCTGTGATTCTCTTTCTGGGTGAAGAGATGCTTCTGGCTGAATGTGGGAGACCGGATGTGCCAGGGGGCTCCCTGCAGCTTTTGATAAGCACCTGCAGCCAGCAGCAGTACCGCAGGGACACAGCTGGGCAAAGCCAGTGCAGGCTGGGGGCTGGCACAGTTCTCCTTGGAGCATTTAGCTTCCTCCTGGGCTACTGTGTGATGGATGCACTTGACCTCCCCCCAACCAAACCAGCAGCAGTTTGTTACAGGCTACAGTTTCCAAATTACAAATGCATGTAAATGCAGATCCATTAGCATTACAACAAACTTTCAAACCCTCACCAGTTTTGAATGTGCCCCCACTCACTGAAGAAACACCAACAGAAGGCGTTTGGTTTACCAATGCCTCAGCAAAAAGGATAAATGGTAAATGGCAATACAAGGCTGCTGCATTCAGTATTACCACTGGTGAACAAGTAATAGAAGAAGGTGAAGGGAATGCACAAGTGAGAGAGTTAAGAACATTTTATGTATAAGAGTCTGGTACATGACTAAAAAAATACTCCCTGTTCATCACGAGGAATTCTTCAATGCTGCAATGACATTTAATATTACTAAAGCTATTTGCTTAAAAAAAGCTTGCACACATTATCATTGCATATATATAATATTAATTTAACACTTAAACCGCTGATCTACAACACACTGCATATTTATGACACAGAGGCAAGAGGTAACTGCACTACCACTCTATGAGCTGATAAAGTGGATTCACTGTAGTCAGGGGGTGGAATGTGACAGATGCACTTGACCCTCCCCCAACCAAACCAGCAGCAGTTTGCTACAGGCTCCAAAGGAGGTAAAGGCCTGAGCTGCAACTAGGCCAAGAATTCCTTTGAGGAAACCCACAAAGGAACAGAATGACATAGTGAACACCAGTAAGTTATGGGTGCAAGGAGTCTTTCCCACTGTATGCAATTTGACTACGAGCCAACCACTTTATTCCATAAATATAACAGCCTGGGTCAGCCTACTTTGAGCTCTCTCTGCTCAACAAGTGTGGCTGTATGGAGATGATATTTTACTACTCACAGATCACTGGATGAGCTCCATATAAATTTCATATAAATCATTTAGCTAAGTAAATGCATATTATAATATTCCACCACCACGTGGCAAGATTCATAATTTTAAGTCTTTTAATGTGTCAGCTGGCAGACTCTTATTTTCCCCATCTTCAAGAGTTGAACTTACCCTCCACACTGACTGAGGTGATATTGTAAACTCAGCAAATTAATAACTCTTAAAACCACTTTTAAGGTTTTAAAAGTAGCATTCCTTTATTCCACACTGGGACCCCACTGGGGATATTCCACCATGAGTGCACCAACAACTGATCATTTTTGCTTTGCTTATATTGACAGAAAAATTACATATTCATTACAGTTCTTGGAAATTTTTAACATAGAGTGCACCTATACCAAGAAATGATTACATAAACATCTAGTTATTTTGCGGTCTTTGCTGCCATCTAGCATTCTTCAGCTTGTATTGCAGACTCTTACAGCCTGGTCGCATTTTCCTCTTCAAGGGTCTTCCCATCGTGTCTGGCAAATGACCTCTCCTCGTTGGCAACTCCTCGATCAAGTGCAGTATATACCTACTTATATAAGCTATTATTTGAGCCACACCTGTGTTTTTTTCTAATTAATTATTACTTTATCATCCTGTTTCAGGTCCTCCTTCTAAAGACTGGATCCTGTTCCTAAAGAATATGTTGTAAATCTCTAATACAAGGTCTGCTTACATAGTGAACTTCAGGTGGAATTTAAATAAATACCATTTTTTTAATGAAGTCAAACCAGATTCAACTTCTGTAGCAGGGAGAGAGACATGAGTGTGTTGCGGTTGAGACGGACAAACGACATAGACCAAGTTGCAAATGATTTGGCTGCTTTGTCGCTTTCAGGCACCTTTATCATAGCTTGATATGCGAGGTCTCTTGACTGCCTCAGGATTTCAGGAATTTATCGTGCCTGTAGTTGTGGTGTGCCAATTAGTGTCTCTTCCAAGAGCTGGGGGGTAAATCCCAGCTTTTTGGTAAGTTCGGTTTACGCTCTGAAACTCTACCCCCACCCTCAGGAATTTGCTCTGCAGCAGCGTGGGAGGGGGGCGGGGGCAGACTGGGGGGACCTAAATTTATAGGAATTACGTTATTTAGCTCAGTCTGGCTCACCACAGGAGGATCCTCCCCACCTAAATCTCCAGGCAAGGGGGGATAGGAAAAAAAAATGTCCACTTTTTCCTTCTGCGACTGATAGCGGCGGGGCAGAAGGTTGAACTGTGATTAATGGTGGTGACGCAGATGGCGGAACCGCGACTGATGATGGTGGAGCAGACGTTTGAGCCGTGATTGATGACAGCGGAGCAGTCGGTTGAACGCACTGCTCTGACCGGTGCTCCGGGGGCCCCTCCCGAGATCGTATATAACCCAACGCTGTTTTTTCATGTGAGTCTTTCATAGCTTTTATCTGATTTCGGGGCCACACATACGTACGCTCCTCCTCTATTCCTTTTAACTTTCCAAGAAAGTGTCGCGGATCCTTATCCGTATCAGATCATATGGACTTGGGCGGTGTTGACGAACCTTTAGTAACAGGGGGGGTCGGAGTAGTACTTAATCTCGCCTTTTCCTCCGAATCTGGCCCAGGAGAGCCAGGAAGACCATCCCTCCCCACTGTCTCTGCATGTTTCCGTTGCTCTTTTAATCCTCTGAAAGTCTCTAGCAACAAGTGACATGTTGTTAACAGTTCAGTTGTTTCTTTGCATCTTTCACTAGTGCTTTGCCCCATAGTAACACAGTCCTTCCTTCGTAAAGTCAGTTCCAGAGGGCTAATACCCTGCTTCTTCAGAAGCAACTTTCATGTAGATAATATAATACCCCCCCCGTTCCCGGTAGCTCACCAACTCTTAGTGTGGTGTCTTTTCAACGATCCGGATCTTCGGTAGCTCTCCTCGGCTGCTCTATCAGCTGTACCGGGCTCCGTCTCCACAGCTCGTCTTCAGCTGTCACAGCTTCACCGCTGTCTCTTCTTCATGCGAGATCCTTCTTCATACAGGATCACGTAGGGGTCACCATATGTCACGGCTGAGACGGACAAACGACATAGACCAAGTTCTTCCAGGATGAAAGTAGTAGATGCCATTTATTGCCACAAGTGCATTTTTATACAGTTTTACCAATTCATGTGTCTCTTCACTATTGTTTACAAGTTACAGCAGTAACATCTCATTGGCTAATTTTGCTATCATCAGTGTTACTCTTCTATCCCCTTCTCTCTCACGGGTACATCCTTAATATCTCCGGATACTCCTTTACTCCCATCTTTCTCATGGGTAGGCCTTCATATCTTCAAGGCTAATTTCTCTTACCATGCCCTCCGTCAGGGAATCCACGTACCCACCGTAGTCCCCCACACTAGGGCTAGGATCACAGTCATGACAGGCAGGGTCCTCTTCAGATGCCGGTCACCTGTTCTGTCTGCCCCTCCTTGCAGGTACACCCCTCTCATTTATGGAACGTGCAAAAATTATCAGCAACCTTGGCTGGACCTCTTCTGCATACCATTGTTACCATTATCAGGTCTGGAGCAAACAGTGTCTGGAAAACATGCAGCCAACTTCAGAAAAGTGCAGTTACTTAGAAGAACTTAGCCAAAAGGAAAATTCACTGAAAGAGAACTGGTCTTGGTTTAAACAAAACCAGGACAGAAGGCATCTGCATGTGTGAGACTATAATGTTAGCAATAGTAAAAGACTTTCTCCTGAACTGGGAAACAGGGGGTTGAGTTATTTCATTTTGTGGTCAGTCTCTACAGAAACAGTGATTTGGTAAACCAACTTTTAACTTGTATACAATATAAAGTGAAGACAGTTAGTTCACACTTTATTTTGGTATGCATATGTGATCATGCAGTTGAGGAGGAGAAAGATCAATGAAATAGAAGTGAACGTGTTTGTAGAGATAACTAGAAAAAACTGTCACCTGCCAAAAAATGACACATAACCATTTTCTTTATTATCAGGCAAAGAGGCAATAAAAGCATTTTCTGGGAGTATTAATTTCAAATAAAAGTGGTGTGCAGAAATGAACTGGTTGTTGAGACTAGGGAAGGTGGGAAATGCTGCGTGCCTGTATGTCATTGTTTAGCCCTGGTTTTCCCAGCCAGCAGCTAGAACCACATGCTGCTCACTCACCCCTCCCCTGCCCCCAGTGGGATGGAGAGGAGGATTTAAAAAAAAAAAAGCAATAAAGGCAAAAAACTCGTGGGTTTAATCAGGCAGCAAGGAGAAAAGAAAGAACAAATAAGCGGTAACATAACAGCACTGGTCAAGGAACCCACAAAGACGATAGTCTCCAGCAAGTGATGAGCACAGCAGTGACTGCAGAGGAACCACGGGAGGTTTAAACGCGGTGAACCGACGTGCACAGCAGTGGCTATGGTAAGAACTGAGGCTGGGCATGGATTGGAGAGAGGAGGGGGAGATTCCGATCCTGCCAAAAGAGTCGCAGTGAAAGTGCTGATCTCGAGAGAGGGGCTGACCCGGAAGGGGCGTTGCCAAGAGCAACCGGGGAAGATTTAAATGTCCTCCTAGGGAGCACAGGTAACCAGGTCTAGTGAACAGGGCAGAAGCAGTTCGTGCAGGCAGTTTAAGCAGGCAAGGCAAGCTCAAGTGATTTATCTCACTTGGTTGTTGTCACCCTCACAGAAGGAGCTGACTATGGTATCCACTTGGGGCAAAGGTGAGTACTCTGCACTCAACAGGAAAGAGGCAGCAACTCAGACAGAGCTGCTATGGGAACATGCAGCTACCCAGATCTCAGGCTGCAGAGAATGCCAGAGCCTTTCACTGGTATGGAGTGGTAATACAGAAAACAGTTGTGTGAGGTGTGAGCAGGTGGATGACCTGCTCAGTCTGGTAGTGGAGCTGAGAGAAGAGGTGGAAAGGTTGAGAAGTATCAGGGAGCTGAAAAAGAAAATTGACCGGTGGGATCAAGCCCTGGCTGCCCAGGGGCGGGTAAGACCACCAGCAAGAAACAAAGATCAAGGGATTCCTGTGTCCTCCCCTTGCCTGACTGAAGAAAGCAGGTCAAGGGAAAGGGATGAATGGAAGAAAGTCCACACACAGGGTGGCAGGAAAAACACCCTCCCCACCTTCCTAGGTGCTGCTGTCCAACAGGCATGAGGCTCAGGATGTGGAATGCAGCAACATGAGGAATAAGGGGAAATAGCAGTGAGTTCCTGCCCCGGGGCAGAAAGAGGAGGGTTCCTACTGTGACCACTCCACCCCTCCAGGTTCCCTTGCAAAGCAGGTATGAGGCCTTGTAAGTGGAACTAAACAACAACATTGAGGGAGGTGGTTCCATTAAGTTGGAGGTGCTGCAGAGGATAAGTCACCCTGCACCCTCCATTAAAACAGCTCCCACAAAGAAAAAAAGGTGGGTTGTGGTTGTAGGAGATGTCCTATATGCAGGCCCACTTCTTAGGAAAGTCTGCTGTCTCCCTGGGGCCAGGGTCAAAGATGTAAAAAGGAAACTTCCTGCCCTGGTTAGGCCCTCAGACTACTATCCATTAATAATTTTTCAGGTAGGCAGTGATGAAAACTAAAGACAATCAAGAGAGACTTCAGGGCCTTGGGATGACTGGTCAAGGTATCAGGAGCACTGTCCCAACAGTTGCAGGGTACAACAAGGAAAGATACAGGAAGAGACAGCAGATTAATACCTGGCTACAGGACTGGTGTCACTGACAGAATTTTGGGTTTTTTGATCATGGGCCAGCTTGCAGGGTACATCAAGGAAAGATACAGGAAGAGACAGCAGATTAATACCTGGCTACAGGACTGGTGTCACTGACAGAATTTTGGGTTTTTTGATCATGGGCCAGCTTACATGGCACCTGGCCTGCAAATGACAAATGGGATGCACTTGTCTCAAAAGGGGAAAAGGATCCTGGGGCAGGAGTTAGCAGGACTTATTGAGAGGGCTTTAAACTAGATTTGAAGGGGGAGGAAACCAGGTGTGGCAGAGGCAAACCCAAGGGTGACATGCCAGCATCTGAGGGTAGTGCTAATGAGGCCCTTGGGTCTGCTGACCCCGTGGAATCAATGGCTCAGCTGAACTGCATCTATATGAATGCACACAGCATGGGCAACAAACAGGAAGAACTGGAAGCCCTTGTGAGGCAGAGAAACTATGATTTAATTGACATCTCAGAAACATAGTGGGATGAGTCTCATAACAGGAGCACTGCAGTGGATGGCTATAAACTCTTCAGAAGGGGTAGGCGAGGAAGGAGAGGAGGTGGGGTAGCCATGTATGTTAGGGAGGGTTTTGATTGTCTGGAACTTGAGGAGGGTGATGATAGGGTTGAGTGTCTATGGGTGAGAATAAAGGGGAAGGGCAACAAGGCAGACATCCTGGTGGGGGTCTCTTACAGACCAGGATAAAGAGGCAGACAAAATATTTTGCAGGCAGCTGGGAGAAGTCTCCTGATCACTAGCCCTTGTTCTTATGGGGGAGATCAACCTACCAGATGTCTGCTGGAAAAAAAACACAGCAGAGAGGAAGCAGTCTAGGAGGCTCCTGCAGTGCATGGAAGACAACTTCCTGACAGAGCTGGTTAGTGAGCCAACTAGGGAAGGAGCCCCACTGGATCTCTTGTTTGTAAATAGAGAAGGGTTCGTGGGCAACATGTTGGTTGGAGGTCACCTTAGGCACAGTGATCGTGAAATGATTGAGTTAGTTATCCTTGGAGGAGTTAGAAGGGTAGTTAGCAGAACTGCTACTTTAGGCTTCCGAAGGGCAGACTTCGACCTCTTCAGAAGGCTGGTTGACAGAGTCCCTTGGGAGACAGTCCTGAAGGACAAAGGACTCCAGGAAGTCTGATCTCCCTTCAAGAAGGTAATCTTAGAGGCTCAGGAGCAGATAGTCCCAGTGTGCTGGAAGGCAAGCCGGTGGGGAAGGAGGTCAATCTGGCTGAATAGAGAGCTGCGTCTGGAACTTAGGAATAAAAAGAGAATTTATGACCTTTGGAAGGAGGGGCGGGCCACTCAAGAGGAATACAAGAATTCTGTGAGGCTATGCAGGGAGAAAATCAGAAGGGCCAAAGCCCAACTAGAGCTAAGCCTGGCCACCACTGTGAAAGGCAACAAGAAATGTTTCTATAAATTCATTAGGTCGGGAGAGGTTCTCCTTCACCTCTACTCTGCCTTGGTGAGACCACACGTGGAATATTGTGTCCAGTTCTGGGCCCCTCAGTTCAAGAAGGACAGGGAACTGCTGGAGAGAGTCCAGCGCAGGGCAACAAAGATGATTAAGGGATGTCACGGCTGAGATGGACAAATGACATAGACCAGTTTCTTCCAGGATGAAAGTAGAAGATACCATTTATTGCCACAAGTGCATTTTTATACAGTTTTACCAAGTCATGTGTCTCTTCACTATTGGTTACAAGGTACAGCAGTAACATCTCATTGGCTAATTTTGCTATCATCCATGTTACTCTTCTACTCCCTTCTCTCTCAAGGGTACATCCTTAACATCTCCGGATACTCCTTTACTCCCATCTTTCTCACGGGTAGGCCTTAATATCTTCAAGGCTAATTTCTGTTCCCATGCCCTCCGTCAGGGAATCCAAGGACCCACCGTAGTCCCACAAAGGGAGTGGAACATCTCCTTTATGAGGAAAGGCTGAGGGAACTGGGTCTCTTTAGCTTGGAGAAGAGGAGACTGAGGGGTGACCTTATTAATGTTTACAGATATATAAAGGGTGAGTGTCATGAGGGTGGACCCAGGCTCTTCTCAGTGACAACCAATGGTAAGACAAGGGGTAATGGGTTCAAACTGGAACACAAGAGGTTCCACTTAAATTTGAGAAGAAACTTCTTCACAGTGAGGGTAGCAGAACACTGGAACAGGCTGCCCAGGGAGGTTGTGGAGTCTCCTACTCTGGAGACATTCAAAACCCGCCTGGACACATTCCTGTGTAGCTTCATGTAAGTGTTCCTGCTCCAGCAGGGGCATTGGACTAGATGATCTTTTGAGGTCCCTTCCAATTCCTAACATTCTGTGTTTCTGTGAACAAGAAGAGGGCTAAGGAGAATCTCCATCCCCTGATGGATGCAGAGGGAAACAGTGACAGAGGATGAGTGAAAGGCTGAGGTACTAAATACCTTCTTTGCCTCAGTCTTTAACAGTCAGAACAGTTGTGCTTCAGGTACCCAGCCCCCTGAGCCAGAAGACAGGGATGGGTAGTAAGATGAAGCCCTAATAATTAAAGAGGAAATTGTTAGCGACCAGCTACACCACTTGGACACGCACAAGTCTATGGGGCCAGATGGGATACACCCAAGGGTGCTGAGGGAGCTGGTGGAGGTGATCACTAAACCACTTTCCATTTTCGGTCAGCAATCTTGGCTAACTGAGGAGGTCCCAGTTGACTAGAAGTTGGCAAACGTGATGCCTATCTACAAGAAGGGTCGAAAGGAGGATCTGGGCAACTGGAGACCTGTCAGTCTAACCTCGGTGCCAGGGAAGGTCCTGGAGCAGATCATCCTGAGGGGCATCACATGGCACATACAAGAGAACCATATTATCAGGTCCAGTCAACATGGGTTTATGAAAGGCAGGTCCTGTTTGACCAATCTGATCTCCTTCTATGACAAGGTGACCCAACTAGTAGATGAGGGAAAGGCTGTGAATGTTGTGTACTCAGGCTTCTGTAAGGCCTTTGACACCGTATCCCACAGCATTCTCCTGGAGAAGCTGGCCTGGATGGCCTGGATGGGTGCACTCTTTGATGGGTAAAGAACTGGTTGGAGGACCAGACCCAAAGAGCTGTTGTGAATGGAGTCAAATCCAGTTGGTGGCCAATCACAAGTGGTGTTCCCCAGGGCTTATTAATGGGGCCAGTTCTGTTTAATCTCTTTATCAGTGATCTGGATGAGGGTATTGAGTGCACCCTTGCTAAGTTTGCAGATGACACCAGGTTGGGTGGGAGTGTTGATCTGTTGGATGGTAGGAAGGCTCTACAGAGGGATCTGGACCAGCTGGAACATTGGGCTGAGGCCAGTTTTATGAAGTTTAACAAGGCCAAGTGCCAGATCCTGCACTTGGGTCACAACAACCCCATGCAACGCTACAGTCTCGGGGAAGAGTGGCTGGAAAGCTACTTGGCAGAAAGGGATCTGGGGATGTTGATTGACAGCAGGCTGAATATAAGCCAGCAGTGTTCCCAGGTGGCCAAAAAGACCAACATCATCCTGACTTCTCCCTGGATAGATGAACTTAGTAAATACGGGTATGGTTTTCCTGAAAGTCTGATCTTCCATGATTTTTGATCATCTGAACTTAGAGCTCTTACAGGTTGTGGAATAATTACTGAGGGAGTAAATTACAGAAACTAATTATGAAGGATCCACTTATTGAGAAGTTATATCCACATCTTCAGCATATAAGGCAGCTGCACGGCAGGGAAGAAATAAATCTGCTCTGTATGGTTTCACTCCCCCACCTGGCCTGCATTCTTAGATGGTAGTGCATGGGGAAGCCCAATGTACTGGCAGTTAAGAAGTATGGGGGAGTGGATTGGTGTGAAGATACTGCAGCCTGTGTAAAAAGGCAGGTACAGGAACCAGATGGTATAGCTGCTGCCAATTTTTAAGATAAGGTATAGCTGCTGTCAGTTAAAAAGAATAAATGTTCATCCAAAGTGCTAGTTACTGAGCGAAAAATTTGTCTGGTGGATGAACTTTGCTCATTATAATCTCACTACAATACCAAAACACACCTCCATCTCAAAGGATACCTACCTCCAGTGCAATTTTAAGCATGCTCAGTATCACCATTTACTGCAGGGTGACAATAAACCATGGCAGATGCTCTCTGTTAACCCCCTGCCCTCCCTTCTAAGGAAAGGTAACGGGAGGAAAAGGGAGAGAGACTTACAAGTTGGAAATGTTTTAAATGCTTTACTAATACAAAATATACAAAACCAATCTTGAATTTCCCAGGGTAGTGCAGCATTGCCCATGGTGGAGCTGGTGTGGCTCCAGCGGCTGCAGGACAGGCACCCAGAAGTCCTGGGCTGGAATCCACAGTAAACCAGAATGAGATTCAGGAATGCAAGGTCTGGAATCAGGCCTTGGATCACAGGTGTGAAAGGCAGGGTCCTCTTCAGATGCCAGCCATGGTCGAAGAGAGCGAGACCCTTGTGATCTCCCACTTATACAGGGTGTATGACGTGTATGGGATGGAATACTCAGTTGGTCGATTTTAGTCACCTGCCCTGTTTGCCCCTCTTTGCAAATACAGAATCACAGAATGTTAGGAACTGGAAGGGATCCCGCAAGATCATCTAGTCCAATCCCCCTGCCAGAGCAGGAACACCTAGATGAGGTTACACAGGAAGGCGTCCAGGTGGGTTTTGAATGTTTCCAGAGAAGGAGACTCCACAACCTCCCTGAGCAGCCTGTTCCAGTGCTCTGTCACCCTCACTGTGAAGAAGTTTCTTCTCAAATCTAAGTGGAACCTCTTGTGTTCCAGTTTGAACCCATTACCCCTTGTCCTATCATTGGTTGTCACCAAGAAGAGCCTGGCTCCATCCTTGTGACACTCACTCGTTGTATATTTGTAAACATTAATAAGGTCGCCCCTCAGTCTCCTCCAAGCTAAAGAGACCCCAGCTCCTTCCGCCTTTCCTTATAAGGGAGATGCTCCACTCCCTTAATCATCTTTCTGGCTCTGTGCTGGACTCTTTCAAGCAGTTCCCTGTCCTTCATGAACTGAGGGGCTCAGAACTGGACACAATATTCCAGATGTGCTCTCACCAGGGCAGAGCAGAGGGGAAGGAGAACCTCTCTCAACCTACTAACCACCCCCCTTCTAATACACCCCAGGATGCTGTTGACCTTCCTGGCCACAAGGGCACAGTGCTGGCTCATGGTCATCCTGCTCTCCACCAGGACCCCCAGGTCCCTTTCCTCTACACTGTTCTCTAATCGGTCGTTCCCCAACTTATACTGGAACCTGGGATTGTTCCAACTCAGATGCAAGACTCTACACTTGCCCTTGTTATATTTCATTAAATTTTTCCCCACCCAACTCTCCAGCCTGTCCAGGTCTCTCTGGATGGCAGCACAGCCTTCTGGCGTGTCAGCTATTCCTCCCAGTTTGGTGTCATCAGCAAACTTGCTGATAGTACACTCTAGTTCCTCAACCAAGTCATTGATTAATATATTGAATAGTACTGTTCCCAGTACTGACCCTTGAGGCACTCCACTAGATACAGGCCTCCAGCTAGACTCCGCCCCATTGACCACGAGTCTCTGGCTTCTTTCCTTCAGCCAGTTCCCAGTCCACCTCACAACTTGATCATCCAGTCCACACTTCCTCAGTTTAGCAGCGAGGATGCTGTGGGAGACTGTGTCAAATATTTTGCTGAAATCAAGACAGACCACATCCACTGCTTTGCCATCATCTAGCCACCTCGTTATGTCCTCATAAAAGTCTATCAGGTTGGTCAAGTATGACTTTCCCTTGGTGAAGCCATGTTGACTGGCCCTAATGACTCTCTTATTCTTGATATGCCTTGAGATGGCACCAAGGATAAGTCGTTCCATCACTTTCCCAGAGATGGAGGTGAGGCTTTCCTCCAGTCCTCAGACACCTCTCCCATTTCCCAAGACTTGGCAATGATGATTGAGAGTGACCTAGCAATGACCTCAGCCACCTCCCTCAGCACCCGTGGGTGCACCCCATCTGGACCCATGGATTTATGAATGTCCAGATTGCTTAACTGCTCCCTAACCGAGTCCTCAACAACTAAGGCAGACTCCTCCATTGTCCTGACTTCCTCTGGGGCCTCAGGGGTACGGGGCTCCGCAGGACAGCCTCCAGCAGTGTAAACAGAAACAAAGAAGGCATTCAGTAACTCTGCCTTCTCTGTATCTTCTGTCACCAGGGCACCCACCTCATTCATCAGTGGGCCTACATTGCCTTTGGTGTTAGTTTTATCTCCCATGTATTTGAAGAAGCTCTTTCTGTTGTCCTTGACTGCTCTTGTAAGGTTTAATTCTAAGGAGGCCTTAGCATTTCTTGTTGCTTCCCTACATCCTCTGACAACAGCCTTATATTCTTCCCAAGTGGCCAGCCCCTCCTTCCATGATCTGTAAACTCTTCTCTTCCACTTCAGTTTGCCCAGCAATTCCCTGTTTAACCAAGCATGTCTCCTGGCTCCCTTCCTTGACTTCCTACCTGTCAGGATGCTCTGATCTTGAGTTTGGTAGAAGCAGTTCCTGAATGCTAACCGACTATCTTGGGCCCCTTTACCTTCAAGCAGCCTTGCCCATGGGATTTCTCCTAGCAATTGTTTGAAAAGGCCAAAGTTTGCCCTGCTGAAGTCCAGGGTTGCAATTCTGCTTGCTATTCTGTTCCTGCCACATGAGATCCTGAACTCCACCATCTCATGGTTGCTGCAGCCAAGGCAGCCCTCAACCTTTACTGCTTCAACCAAACCCTCCTTGTTAGTGAGGATGAGGTCCAGTAGCACTCCTCTCCTAGTTGGCTCATCCACCATTTGCATCAGGAAATTATCATCGATGCACTGGAGGAACCTCCTGGACTGTGGCTGGCTGGCCGAGTAGTCCTTCCAGCAAACATCAGGGTAGTTAAAATCCCCTGCAACAACCAGGACCTCTAATTGTGAGGCTGTTCTCAGCTGCCTGTAGAATGCCTCATCAACTTCCTCACCCTGATCTGGTGGCCTGTAATAGACACCCACAATAATATCACCCCTGCCATTCCCCTCTCACAGGACATGCAAAATTTTATCACTAACCTTAGCTGCTATAGCAATAAATCTAAACCTGGGCCTCTTCTGCATACCGTTGGTACCCTTATTTGGTGTCAGAAGTGTGATAAGAACCCATACCTGGATTGTTCCCTGTTGTTGAATTTACTAAAAGATTATAAGGCTTGCCCGAGTCCTGAGGGTCTTAAGTGGGCCTCTGGATTCTGGTCGTGTCCAGATATTGTAACTCAGCGAATAAGGAACTTGGCAAAAGAAAATAGGTTTAAGCTCGGAAAAGGTAAAGCAATTGTGTGTGCTGTATTAGGTGCAGCATTGATAGCTGGTCAGAAAGATAAAGAAACTGACCAGGCGGTGATTAAGTCATTGCAGACAGAATTGGCAGTAGAGTGTTCTAAGTGGCAACAAGCAGAAAAAGAGTTGGCTGATAACAAACGAATCATAGAAAATTTGCAGAACAATTAACGAGATGCCTTTTCAAGAGAAAGGCAGATAAGCTTGAAATTGGCTAATTATGAAGATTTGGAAAGTGATCCGGGGTTTTCCAACCCAGTAAAAGAAACTTCTCTTACAGCAAGGGATGTAGCTCCTCTTTACCCGTGGAGAGAATTGGAGGTTGTGTCAAAATGCGATCCTACTCCCAAGCTTCGGCCACTTGTTAAAACTGAAATTGTACATGACGGTGGGGAAGCCGAGCCCACCATTGTCACTAAAGAAATACCGTATACAGTCACTGAGCTAGTAAAGTTACAGGAAAAATATAGCAGGCTGGCTACGGAGACTGAGACGGAATACGTGTGGAGAGTTTCTCTGACTGGTGGTGGCAGAATAAGGCTTTCTGAGGAAGAATCTCGAGGATATTGGGGTCCTGGCGTATTTCTAACAGTAGAAGATGACAGGGAGCCTTGGTCCCTGACCCAGAGAGCTGTGTATTGGGCCGGTGGTTTAGACCCTTTGGAGAGGGGAGACCCACTTGCTATTCCTACCTCTGGGGTAAGCCAGCTTACTGAGAGCATTCAGAAAGCAGCTTGTCTTCAGCTGATGCATGATAGGCATTTGGTTCCTCACCAGCCCTCTCCAATGTTGCTGTTTGCTGACCCTGACAGGATGACCCCCTTAATTAGAGGGTTACCTGACTCGTTAAAAGTCTATGCCATACAAATCCAAGATCGTCTGAGAGCCACCACAGCAGGGGGGCCTCAGGCTGGACCGGGTCTCTCTTGGGGAGAGATTGCACGGGAGTTGATTAATTATGGCCAGCGTATGGGGTTCGTCGGTAAAGACGTTAAGTCTCAAGTAGCAGTGTGCCGAACTGAAGTAGAGGCAAAATTCCCTTGCCCCCGATCTAAGAATTTTACAGGGGTAGGTTAAAGGCATCAGTGTTGGAAATTAGGTCTGGATAAAGGTATTCCCCGAGAACTGATGGATGGTTTGCCCCTCCCCAATTTACAGCTGCTTGTAAAGATGTGGAAACCAGCAAAAACAGATCAACCAGGAAAGCTACAACATAGAAATAACCTGTGGCTATGGTTGGACAGTATGATGAGAATGCTACTAGACTGATATACCAACTGTTACTCTGATCAAGAAAATGCAGGGAATGAATTTAAGTCTTAATAGGCCATGATCCTTTTGTCATATATGTACCATTTGTCAAATTAATTCTGATATTTTTTTATCTGCAATCTATATCCTTGTAATTTGCACTAGCTGATTTTCTTAATAGCACAACTTTTGGCACGCATAAATGTAAATTTCTGCAGAACCTGCAAGTCTTTAACATCAGGTCATAGGCCATACTTGTATTTGGTCTGATCCTACATACTTGCACAGTTTTTATTGATGGTTCAGGAAAGTCTCATAAAGCTGTAGTGGTCTGGTGTGAAGATAACAATTGGCATCATTTTGTTAAAATTGTTGAAGGTTCAACCCAATTAGTGGAACTTGGCACAGTTTTGCATGCCTTAGAGTTTTTTAGGGAGGAACCTCTAAATTTGGTTCATCAACAACCATCAACAAAAACTGTGTGAGCATTTTGAATAAGACCGAATACAAGTACGGTCTATGGTCTGATATCAAAGACATGCAGATTTTGAAGCAATTTACATTTAGGCATGCCAAAAGCTATGCTGTTAAGAAAATCAGCTAGTGCAATTTGCAAGGACAGAGATTGTGAATAAAAAAATCAAAATCTGCTTTCACAAAAGGTACTTATATGACAGACAGATCGCGACCTACTAAAGCCTGAATCCGTTCTCTGCCTTTTTTGATCAGAGTAACAATCAATTCCAGGGGCGCAGTAATAGTTTTACGAAAAGAATTGGGCAAAAAAATCCATTCCAAGTATATCTGTCTGTTTGCATTCTCATTATACTGTCCCACAATAGCCACAAGTTGTTTCTATGTTGTAGCTATAAATAGACAAATCGCAAGTCCAATCGAATGTAGTTAGCTTGTAAGGCTGTCATAAATTTATTCATCGAAGTTTCTAACTCCATTTTGGCTGTCATATTTATTGGATATTGTTTTCCCTTACCGGATCGAAGTCCTGTTTCAGTTCTATCAGTGTAGTGTTTGATTTATCGAAACATTGGCTGTTAATACTAGTGGAAATACAGCATTCAAAATTTCCTTGGAGCTTTCTCACTTGAAGCAAGCAGATCTGCACCATCCAAGCAGCTTCTTGTAGGACATGCAACTAAACAGAATTCTCAGAAAACGTTATTTGAGGTTACAATTACTTAACAAACCTTGACCCAAGAGAGGTATAGGGCTTTCTGTCAAGTACAAGAATTCATATGGTAAAACTTTGTTCCAAATTTGACATTCCATTTGTCTCAAAAAATGGCCTTTCTTTCATTCTCTCCCATGATCTCAAAGACTATCACAGTGAATTTACTAAGAAGTCTTTCACAACAAGTTACCACAGAATAAGTCTGTTAAAAAAAAAAAAATATTTTTTTTTTAGTTTAATTTCCCAGTTTCATTAGAACTGTGGATCTGCTAAGGATGCCTTTAAACTTCACCCTCCAGACTGCTCTATTCAGTATTACAACATCACTGCAGTGGGGGGGACAGAAAACCTCCCTTTCACAGCCCTGAAAGCGGGCAGCCAGGTTTTTCCTTTTTTTTTTTCCTTTCTCTTCTTGCTACGGTTTAGATATGGCGAAGGCCATGCAGCTAGCATAATCACTGGTATGAAGTAGGAGGCTTTGGCAAACTCCTCAGTTACAATGAGCTGAGTTTATCTTGCAGCTTGACACAGGCCTGACATTTATGTTCAAATACAGGCCTGGGATATTTTGCTTTTTTGTTTTACCATTTCATTACAACCATAATACACTTCTTACGCAATTCCAAGTAGCTCAGCAATAGTTACATTCCTTAGCTCCATTTACCTTTAAAAATTTACATATGTCAAAAACCAGCATATTAAACATCAATCCATTATTCCATTTTCCTAAATCCAAATCAGTTCATATTCTAGCAACTTTTAAATACAACCTCTTCCAAATTCACATCTATCATTGCATTTAGTTTTAGTTCCCATACCTCCAACAAACACATAAATTCAATGCGAATCAGAGTTTAACAACTTCAGTTATTTTCTCATCTCAAAATTATTAGATAACAATAAGAGCAATTACTCTAATGTATAAGGATGCATCCTAAGGGGGAGAAAGGTGGTATTTTAGCAATGGAACCGTTTCCCATTTTTTAATTATCTCCCCCAAACAAAATTCTTTTGGTGTTGGAGCGATAAAGGACTCAGCATTCTGATTCAATGTGAATCACGCAAAGCCATTTATTACAGAAACAAGCCTCCTTATATACGCAACTATTCTCTAATCACGCATCCACGCTCCAAGCATGGATTCGCTAAATGAGTATCATGGGCAGTCCACACGCTGGAACCCCACCGATGATAGGTCCGACGACTCACGCCATGCTGAGGCCCTGTTAATGAAGAAACGCCCCTCTTTCTCACAGCAGATTCTGTTCTCAGCTTCTCGAAGTGGCCTTGAGATTCCTTTGGACCTGACTAATTCAACAACATATCTCCATCTAACAAAACCACTCCACAATTCCCCCTTTTTGTTCTTGAATTAGTCAGACCCCTTAAACAGCATGCTGAATCGTCTTTGAAATATACTGCAACATAGAACACGTGATTAACAACATAATTACAATTACATATAATGTAATTAAGATCAAACAAATACCCACTTATTCCAAAACTTATAAGCTATATGTCGGGCTGTAGCATGAGGTACGGCATATGTTTCCAACCATCCAGTGGTTGCTTCCACCATTGTAAGTACATAACGCTTACCTTGACGTGTTTGTGGAAGTGTAATATAATCAATCTGCCAAGCTTCTCCATACTTATACTTTAACCATCGCCCCCCATACCATACAGGCTTTAACCGTTTCGCTTGTTTGATTTCGACGCAAGTTTCACATTCATGAATAACCTGTGAAATAGTGTCCATAGTTAAATCCACCCCTCGATCACGAGCCCATTTGTATGTTGCATCTCTACCTTGATGCCCTGAAGCATCATGGGCCCCCCGAGCTAGGAAAAGTTCACCTTTATGTTGCCAGTCCAAGTCCACCTCAGCTACTTTAATCTTAGCAGCTTGATCCACTTGTTGGTTGTTTAGATGTTCCTCGGTGGCTCGACGTTTAGGTACATGAGCATCTACATGCCGAACTTTCACAGGCAGGCTCTCTAGCTGAGCAGCAATGTCTTGCCACAGTGTGGCAGCCCAAATGGGTTTACCTCTGCGCTGCCAGTTGCTTTTCTTCCATTGCTGTAGCCACCCCCACAAGGCATTTGCTACCATCCATGAGTCAGTATAGAGATAAAGTATTGGCCACTTCTCTCGTTCAGCAATGTCCAAAGCCAGCTGGATGGCTTTCACTTCTGCAAACTGACTGGATTCACCTTGTCCTTCAGTGGCTTCTGTAACTTGTCGTGTGGGACTCCACACAGCAGCTTTCCACCTTCGATGTTTTCCTACAAGACGACAGGATCCATCTGTGAACAGTGCATACTGCTTATCAGTCTCTGAAAGCGTATTATACGGTGGTGCTTCTTCAGCACGTTTTACTTCCTCCTCATCTGGAGACATCCCAAAGTCTTTACTTTCTGGCCAGTCTGTAATAACTTCTAATATCCCTGGACGGTTGGGACTTCCAATTCGAGCTCGTTACGTGATCAGTGCAATCCATTTACTCCACGTAACTTCGGTTGCATGATGTGGAGAGGGAACCGTCCCTTTGAACATCCAGCTCAGCACCGGCAGTCGAGGTGCCAGGAGGAGCTGTGCTTCAGTGCCGATCACTTCTGAAGCAGCTCAAACTCCTTCATATGCTGCTAGTATCTCCTTTTCAGTTGGAGTATAGTTGGCCTCAGATCCTTTGTATCCTCGACTCCAAAAACCTAAGGGTCGACCTCGGGTTTCTCCTGGTGCTTTCTGCCAGAGGCTACAGGTAAGTCCATTATCTCCGGCTGCGGTGTAGAGCACATTTTTAACATCTAGTCCAGTTCGGACTGGTCCAAGGGCCACCGCATGAGTTATCTCACGCTTAATTTGTTCAAAGGCTTGTCGTTGTTCAGGGCCCCACTCGAATTGCTTCTTTTTACGAGTCACTCACAATGTGGCTGTAGTCAGGAATATGCATTCTCCAAAAACCTACAACGCCCAAGAAAGTCTGTGTCTCCTTTTTATGAGTAGGTGGAGACATTGCTGCAATTTTGTTGATCACATCCATTGGGATCTGACGACGGCCATCTTGCCATTTTATTCCTAAAAACTGGATCTCTCGTGCAGGTCCCTTGACCTTGCTCCGTTTTATGGCAAAACCAGCATCCAAAAGAATATGAATTATTCTCTCACCTTTCTCGAAGACTTCTTTCGCTGTGTCGCCCCATACGATGATGTCATCAATATATTGCAAGTGTTCTGGAGCTTCACCTTGCTCCAGCGTGGTCTGGATCAGTCCATGGTAGATGATAGGACTGTGTTTCCACCCCTGGGGCAAGCGATTCCATGTATACTGGATGCCCCTCCAGGTGAAAGCAAACTGCGCCCTGCACTCTGCTGCTACAGGAATAGAGAAAAATGCATTAGCAATGTCAATTGTAGCATACCACTTGGCTGCCTTTGACTCCAGTTCAAATTGCAGTTCTAGCATGTCAGGCACAGCAGCACTCAGTGGTGGTGTAACTTCATTCAGGCCACGACAGTCTACAGTTAGTCTCCACTCGTCACTAGACTTACGCACTGGCCAGATTGGGCTGTTAAAAGGTGAGCGAGTCTTACTGATCACACCCTGGCTTTCCAATTGACGGATCAGCTTCTGGATAGGAATCAAAGAGTCTCGATTGGTGCGATATTGCCGGCGATGCACCGTCGTGGTAGCAATTGGCACCTGCTGATCGTCAACCATCAGCAGTCCTACAACAGAAGGGTCATCTGAAAGACCAGGCAAATCAGACAGCTGTTCAATTTTCTCAGTGTCCACAGCTGCTATACCAAATGCCCACCTATACCCTTTTGGGTCCTTAAAATACCCTCTCCTGAGGTAGTCTATACCAAGGATGCACGGAGCATCTGGACCAGTCACAATGGGATGCTTTTGCCAGTTTTTTCCAGTTAGGCTCATTTCAGCCTCTACAACAGTCAGCTCCTGGGATCCCCCAGTCACTCCAACAATATTGATGGATTGCGTCCCTTTATAATTAGAAGGAATTATTGTGCACTGAGCACCAGTGTCCACTAAAGCTTTGTACTCCTGGGGTTGTGTTGTACCAGGCCATAGTATTTGTACAGTCCAATAAACTCTGTTATCCCTTTCCTCCACCTGGTTGGAGGCAGGGCACCTCTAATTCCTGTTTTGCACAGTCTCTGGGTGTGAATTAGAGGTTCCTTCAAGAGCATCAGAATCTCTTCTGCTCCTTTTGTAAACTGGAGCAGCCACCTTCCTAGGAGTTTTTCCTTTTATCTCACGTACTCGTTCCTGAAGTTCTGAGGTAGGCCTTCCATGCCACTTATTCATGTTTTCTCCCTGCTCATGTAGGAAGAACCACAGTGAACCTCTTTTTGTGGGCTGTCTCTGCCCTCTCTCTCGAGATTGGAAACACCTTCTCCTAACAGCTGAAACATAGGTTTGTGCAGGTCGTGAACGGTACGAGTCTTCTCTGAGCTCTTTGATTTCTTGCAACAGCTTTTCAAACCGGTCATCAGATTTTTCACACAGTTTCTCCACAGCGGATACACAAGCCCGTAGAGAACCAGCAAGGCTGTCCTCAAAGTACCGGAGCTGCTCAATCACTTCATTAATTTCTTGTATACCTCTAGCTGACCAGACCATTCCTGCCAATGACTTAGCATATGCAGGTGGTGCACTTTGTACAAATCTGCGCCACATAGATTTTGTACAATTGATTCTATCTGGGTCTGTCCCCTCTTGGCTGTTTGGTCCTAGATAGATGATCTCTCACACAGCTAATTCTCTCAGGAACTGGATACCTCTCTCCATAGTATTCCATTTCCCTAACTTGGATATACAATCTTCCTTGTAGGGAAATCTGACTTTCATAGCTGCCAGGAGTCGGGTCCAGAGAGTAGCGGCATTAGACTCTCTTGAAATTGCCCTATCAATGGTGGAATCTTTTGACAGAGATCCCAGCTGCCTGGCTTCACCACCTTCTAATTCAATTGTTTCTGCCCCATTGTCCCAGCATCGCAGCAGCCAGGTTAAAATATTCTCGCCTTCACGACGACTAAAGTCTTTTCGCAGATCTCTCAGCTCACCTGGAGAAAAGGACCGAGTGGTGGTCACTTCATCTCCACCCTGTCCTGATGATGATGCCTCTTGGGTTGATGTTGGCCCTGTGCCATCACCTGCTGCACGGGTAGTCTTTCTAGTGACTTTCTTACAACCAGCAACTGATGCTGATATGGGTTCACCATCATTTGATTCATTTTCAGAGTCTGAATGACTGTCACAGTGTTTGCTGTGGTTACAGCAGCAACAGTGCCCAGTGTGTCAAGACGTGGGGGCTGCCTTGTTAGCCTTTGAGGCTGGAGAAGTAACGTTATCTGCAGCGACCTTGGCAGAGGAGCTCTGCGGAGGAGCTGTATCTTCAGCCTGTGAAGCCGCGGCTGGGGGGGCAGTGGCTGCAGCAGCAGCTTTGGCTGTTTTGCCTTTTCTCGAGCGGCTAGGAGTGCTTTTTGCTAAAGCTTCCGAAGACGCACTGCAAATCTCAGGACTAAGAAGAGACGCAAACCTCCTATTGAACCTCATTTCTCTTAACAGTAACACAAACTGACACACATTCAGCAAACCAGATAACACCATCACAGTTCTATCAAAGCTCCAAGGATATTCAAAGTTCTCTAAAACATTTGCAAACTGTCCTAGTGAAATCACAAAAGTATTGTTAGTCAGCCTTTCTAAAGATTCGCTTGACCAATTAGCAAATATAGAGCCATTCTGCTCTTTAATCTCTCCTGGAGGTTTTTCAAGGTAAAGCAAAATCGAGTAGAAATTCATTAGCAGCTGCAGTATAATGAAATAAACCAATGCCAAACCACACAGAATCATCATGACCGCTGTCCAGTTTCTTGTTGTTATATAATGAATACTTCGATTCAGAAAGAAACACCAACACAGATATGGGATCAGCGAGCACAATGTAGAAAATAACTGATACAACTTTTGCCATAACATCTTTAAATCAATGTAATTCACTTTGCCTTAATACCACTAAATAATATCTGAAGCAAACAGACGCGCGAGTATCACAACTCTATGAGTTGGCACCGTGCCAAGAAAATTGAAAGGTATGTCAGAGCAGTAGAAAAGCCAAAAATCTCCAAATTTACCCCTTTCTCTTGCCCCACGTTGGGCGCCAATTATCTGTCGAGGGTTAAGATTGCGGGGTGACAATCAAACCCTGGCAGATGTATTGTTAACCTCCTCTCCCCCCCACTTCCCCCTTTTGCCCCTCCCTCTCCCCCCTTCCCACTCAGGACAGGCGATCGGGAGGGAAAGAAGGACAGAGAGAAGAGAGTTGGAAAAGTTAAAGATGTTTTACTAACGCTACTGATAAGAATAGAGAAAATAATACAAAATATACAAAACCAATCTTGAAAGTCTCAGCAACTGCAGAGCCAGCACCCAAAGTCCTGGATTAGACTCTGTAGCCAACCGGAGCTGGATTCAGTCTCTCACTAGGCGTCAGTTCGCAGGGATGACCAGCAAGGTCCTCTCCTAATGTCAGCCATGAGGAAAAAAAAGGGAAAAAGGCAAAAAGGGACGAGATCCTCGTGATCTCCCACTTTTATATGAAGTATTCACGTGAATGGAATGTTATACACCGTTGGTCAGTCTCTCGGACATCAGTTTCTCGTTGTCCCTCTCGCGAGATGTCCATCCGTGCTTATCAATAAGTTTGCATTCCATTGCTAGGTTTAACCAAAACATGTGTTGGGTTCTCCAGGAAAATGCAGCTAACGTGAAGGCTTTAGCTGACAGGCAAAAATTCACTAAAAGAGAAACTTGTTTTTTAACAAAACCAGGACAATGTCAAACCTTAACTTTACCATGGCAATCTTATTAATGTACTGTTCTAGTTTGCCTAAACCACTTATTAATAGATTCAGAACAATCAAACAAGTTAATACAACACAACCATAATCACAGTATCACAGTATCACAGTATCACAGTATGTTTGGGATTGGAAGGGACCTCAAAAGATCATCTAGTCCAATCGCCCTGCTGGAGCAGGAACGCCTAGGTGAGGTCGCACAGGAATGTCTCCAGGCGGGCTTTGAATGTCTCCAGGGAAGGAGACTCCACAACCTCCCTGGGCAGCCTGTTCCAGTGCTCTGTTACCCTCACTGAGAAGAAGTTCTTTCTCAAATTTAAGTGGAACTGCTTGTGTTCCAGCTTGATCCCATTGCCCCTTGTCCTATCATTGTTTGCCACTGAGAAGAGCCTGGCTCCATCCTCGTGGCACTCACCCTTTATATATTTATAAACATTAATAAGGTCACCCCTCAGTCTCCTCTTCTCCAAACTAAAGAGACCCAACTCCCTCAGCCTTTCTTCATAAGGGAGGTGCTCCACTCCCTTAATCATCTTTGTAGCCCTACGCTGGACCCTCTCCAGCAGTTCCCTGTCCTTCTTGAACTGAGGGGCCCAGAACTGGACACAATATTCCAGATGGGGTCTCAACAGGGTGGAGTAGAGGGGAAGGAGGACCTCTCTCGATCTACTGACCACCCCCCTTGTAATACACCCAAGGATGCCATTAGCCTTCCTGGCCACAAGGGCACAGTGCTGGCTCATGGTCATCCTGTTGTCCACCAGGACCCCCAGGTCCCTTTCCCCTACACTGCTCTCTAATAGGTCATTCCCCAACCTATACTGGAACTTGGGATTGTTCCTGCCCAGATGCAGGACTCTACACTTTCCCTTGTTAAATTCCATCAGGTTATCCCCCGCCCAACTCTCCAGCCTGTCCAGGTCCCGCTGGATGGCAGCACAGCCTTTTGGCGTGTCAGCCACTCCTCCCAGTTTAGTGTCATCAGCAAACTTGCTGATAGTACACTCAATTCCCTCGTCTAAATAATTAATGAATATATTGAATAATATTGGCCCCAGTACTGACCCCTGAGGCACTCCACTAGATACTGGCCTCCAACTGGACTCCGCACCATTGACCACCACTCTCTGGCTTCTCTCTTTAAGCCGGTTTCCAACCCACCTCACTACTCTATTGTCTAGACCACACCTCCTCAATTTAGCTGTGAGGATGCTGTGAGGGACTGTGTCAAAGGCTTTACTGAAGTCAAGGTAGACCACATCCACCGCTCTGCCATCATCCATCCACCTTGTTACATTCTCATAAAAGGCTATGAGGTTGGTCAAGCATGACTTACCCTTGGTAAAGCCATGCTGACTGTCCCTAATCCTAATGTTAAAAGTAGAATATTTGTAACTGCGTGTTTTGTGGATTTTGTAGGAATGTCTCATAATTTTACCTCATTTTTGCATTGACTATTTAAGTATAATATCACCCTTTTGGCTCTCCTGCTGATTGTTCAAATTGCCATTCTCCACAGAAGGTACAGCACCTGCTTGCTAATAGGCTTCTAGACCACCAGGTCTGTGAGCATCTATAACACTGAATTAGGATCCATGGTTTACATCTGAAACAGTCCTCACAACTTATCTCCCTCCTGTCCAGCTGCATCCACTGAATCTTTGTTGTCTTTGTTCAGCCATGGCTTGACCCATTTCGTGGGAATCCACTTCAGTTCTTGGCCTGTAATGACACAAACATAACCTTTTCCCCAGGTTATCAATTGATGTGGCTTTTTCCACTGACTAGTGATTTGACCATAACTAATGTAGGTTCTTTCTGATTTAGCACGGTTTTGGGTCATACTTGCAAAGTATTTCATCACATACAATGGTTTTGACAACTGGTTTTGTGGTGTTTCCCCTACTTTCCCCCCCTTTTTTTTAAAACCAACAAAGAAAGAAAGTTTGGAATCACATACGTGCATTGCATCTTGACTACGTACTCAAAATCACAAATCAAATTTAGAGGTTCCTCCTTAAAAAGCTCTAAGTAATGTAAAGCTGTGCCAAGTTCTGCTAATTGGGTTGAACCTTCAATAGTTTTTACAGAATGATGCCAATCGTTATCTTCACACCAAACTACTACAGCTTTATGAGACTTCCCAGAACCATCAACAAAAACTGTGCAAGTATGTAGGATCAGACCAAATACAAATATGGCCTATGACCTGATGTTAAAGACTTGCAGGTTCTGCAAAAATTTACATTTATGCATGCCAAAAGCCGTGCTGTTAAGAAAATCAGCTAGTGCAATTTACAAAGACATAGATTACAAATAAAAAAAAAATCATAATTATATTTCACAACTGGTACATATATGACAAAAGGATCATGGCCTATTAAGACTTAAATTCATTCCCTGCATTTTCTTGATCAGAGTGACAATTGATATATCAGCCTGTTAGCAATCTCATCATACTGTCTCATACTAGCCACAGGTTGTTTCTATGTTGTAGCTATAAATAGACAAATCTGCAAGTCCAATCGAATGCAGTCAGCCTGTAAGGTTTTCATAAATTTATTCCTCAAAGTTTCTAACTCCATTTTGGCTGTCATCTTTATTGGATATTGTTTTCCCTTACCGGATCGAAGTCCTGTTTCAGATCTATCAGTGTAGTATTTGCTTTATCGAAACATTGGCTGTTAATACTAGTGGAAATACAGCATTTGAAATTTCCTTGGAGATTTCTCACTTGCAGCAAGCAGATCTGCGCCATACAAGCAGCTTCTTGTGGGACATGCAACTAAACAGAGTTCTCAGAAAACGTTATTTGAGCTTACAATTTACTTAACAAATCCTGACCCAAGAGAGGTATAGAGCTTTATGGCAAATACAAGAATTCATGTATTAAAACTTTGTTCCAAATTTGGCATTCTATTGATTTCAAAAAACAGCCTCTCTTTCATTCTCTTCCATGATCTCAAAAACTAGCATGGTGAATTTACTAAGAAGTCTCTTACAACCAGTTACCACAGAATAAGTGTATTAAAAAAAAAAAAAATTTGTTTAATTTCCCAGCTTCATTAGAACTATGGACCCACTGGCAATGCCTTTAAATTTCATCCCTCAGACTCCTTGATGCAGTATTACAGTTCTCTAGCAATAGCATTGCTTGGAGGGAGAATAAAACCTCCCTCTCGCCCCCATCTGGGATGACAAGACATCCAGCCCAGCATGAAAACAGATCGGTTCGAACTCCACATTAAACCAACCTGGCTGCACTCCACACCCAAATCAGTACCAGTCTGACCCAGAGAAGCATTGAGCACTCTGACCTCCAAAAGCTGACCAGTATGAAAAGACTGACTTCAGCAAGGAGGTAAAATTATGAGCTCTTTCCCCAGATGTGCCAAAACCTAGGAACAAGACAGAAGGAAAAAGAAACATCACCAGCAACCCCTGATTCAAAGCTGAGAAAGCAACACAGTGCCACAACAAGGATGGATGACAATACTCCAGGAAAAAAAAAGACAGAGCAGGGGGAATAAAGCCCCCCTTTCTCCACTTAGCAGCGGGCAACCAGGTTTTTCCATTTTTTTTTTCTTCTTTCTCTTCTTGCTGCAGTTCAGATATAGCCAAGGCCACGCAGCTGGCGTAACTGCTGGTACGAAGTGGGAGGCTCTGGCAAACTCCTCGGTTACAATGAGCTGAGTTTTATATACCATTCCAATTAGCTCAACAGTTGTTACATTCCTCAGCCCCATTTACCTTCCACAATTTACAGATGTCAAATACAGTATATTAAACATCAATCCATTATTCCATTTTCCTAGATCCAAATCAGTTCACATTCCAGCAACTTTTAAATACAACTTCATAAAATACCAAGTTCACATCCCTCATAGCATTTAGGTGTTTGTTTGTTTCTTTTTTTTTTTTTTTCAGTGCAAAGCAGAGTTTAACATTTTAAATTATTTTCTGGTCTCAAAATTACTAGATGACAATATAAGCAATTACTCTAATGCGCAAGGATGCATCCTAAGGGGGAGCAATTTGGAATTTCAGCAGTGACATTTTAGCAGTGGAACGGGTTCCCATTTTGTAATTATCTCCCCAAACAAAATTTGTTTGGTACCAAATACAAATATGCAAATTAAAATACTGAGCTCAGATATGAAAACCAAATACCAAGTTCAAATATGCAGGTGGATCACAGTTACACTAATTTAAGACAATCTCTCAATTTTTGCATTGCACCTTTGAACTGCTTACTGCTCAGCCAGGTGGAGGCACCACTGGGTCTCCCTGACAAAACAGGTCAGTGCGCGCTGGAGCCCCATCGGCACCTGCACCCCCGCTGCCGCAGCAAGCTGGATCGGGCAAGGCTTTTATTAGTGTCTCATCTGGTGCGCTACAACTGTTATCCCAAAATCAGGATTCTTTACTTGGTGTGCATACAAAAGAGCCAAATCCAGCACATTGAGATGAGACAGAGCCTATCACAGAGTTGCGCAAGTCTGGATACCGAAATAAAGCTAGCGTGCTAGAAAGAGAAATAACAGCTACTACACTCAAAATTTTACCATCACATTCACGCAGTAATGAACTAAATGACTCACGATCTTCTGTATTATCACAAAACGCACTTTTTGAGTCCATGGATTCTCATGATTTAACAGACTGTGAACTTATAGTACAATATAACAAAGACCTACTAAAATTGCAACATGCTTAAACAGATACCCACAAAGAAAACAGGTTAATAAGGAAAGCATCTTGCAGACTTTAACAAGTTTTCTGACCTGTGTGTTATCAGTTAAGTCTCTCTCAGCTTGTTGAAGTTCAAATCGCCCTGCCTGTAAAACTGTCTGAAAAGATTTAATGATTTATTGTCAGAGTGCTTTCCTATGTTTTAAAACACCTCCCAATACTGATTTCTTAGGAACACAACTGAAAACGATCATTCCTGATCCCATCTTGCAAGTAAAAACCTTGAGAAGAGGAGTGAGGGGGGAAGCAGAGGGCTGCTTGCAGCATGAGTGGGAAAAGCGGGGAGAAGGTTTTGTGGCGCACTTAAAAACAACTAGTAAAACAATTAACTCACATTCCTGACAAGCTGCTTGATTTTCAGAGAGGCAATACACAGGAGCACATAATATGTACTGTAAAACTCGCAAATAACATGCTGATAGCAAACATTAGCATTCTCTACTGCTAATTTCAACACCAGTGCTTCCTTAACTTCTAAGTTTTCAACCTGCTTATTGATGGTCTCTTGAAGATGGTCAATAAATTGCATGTAATTCTCATTGGGACCCTGATTAATAGTTGGAAATGATTTGGCTGCTTTGTTGGTTTCAGGCATCTTTATCATAGCTTAATAAGCAAGGTCTGCTGACTGCCTCAGGATTTCAGAAACTAATCACACCTGTAATTGCGGTGCGCCAATTAGTGTCTCTTCCAAGAGCTGGGGGATACCCGCCGCTTTCAACGGATCCCCATCTTTCTGACCTAAATGATCTATAGCTGTTACATTGCATAGGTCTAATTTTGCTTGAGTCTTTCATGGTTTTTATCTGATCACAGGGCAACATGTACACATACTCCTTTTCCTGTTAACTTTTGAAGAAAATGCTGCAAACCCCCATTCTCATCCAAGTCATCAGATAATGTGGACTAGAATGGTGCTGGAGAAACATTAGTAACAGGGGCGTTCAGAACAGTGCACATTCTCGCCAATAGTTTCTAGCATCATAATTATTAGTATAACCTGAGTCCCCAGGTGCATCCCCTTTCCCGTCGTGAACAGCATCATCACATTGCCGACTACTGGATTCACTCACTGTTAGCTGATCTAATCCTTCACGCAGTTCTTTTGCCCAGTTCTTATCCGGCGACTCCTTCTGCTCTCTCATGGAAGCTGGAGGGTTAAAAGCTGGTAAAGGCGGATACAAATTGGTAAAAGGACTGATAGTACACTTGTTTATGAGTTTAGCATTCTCAGCTTTCACAGGTTCTTTAGGCAAGTTGTGTGACTCCAATCCTTGCTATTCTCATCAGAGTTGGGTAATAGTGTAGCAGGACACCCGCTCGGCATTTTTCCTCCCCCTGCCCCGGACTGCTGAACCCTCGGGGGTGCTGAAGGCACAGCAGGGGCTGGAGTAGGGAAGGTATCAAAGACACAAACTGGGTAAACTTCACAGCGATTTTCAGGATTCTTATCAGGCTGGAACGCTACAAAAATTCCAGCAGCAACAGAGCATTCAGGCTTAAGATCTTTTAAGGTGGTAATTATAAGCTTCCATGTAGTTACTAATGATTTAGCTTCTTTATCTCCATTGCTGACCATATCCCATAATTTCTGCCCTATATCGTCCCAAAGTTCAAGTTTAAAAGCCTTCTTGGTTTCTGCCAGGTAGCCGTTAGTTCTACACCAAACTAACAGTCTACGTATGTTACTTTCTTCATATTTAAGTTCTCTCACAGAGAAAATATCAGGAGGAGCTTCACTCTTCCCTCCTCCTGCCCCAGCTGCTCACCTTTTCCGGTGATTTCTTCGACAAAATTGTCTGCGGAACGTCCATACGCCTCCACCCGGTTCTCAGTCCAGCTGATCCGCCTCCAGCTGGGCCACTCCAGGCTTTTCCCCAATCGTACTGATACGCCGTTCAGAGTATCATGTCAGGGTCACCATTGGTTGGAGTGATAACGGACTCAGCATTCCGATTCAATGTGAATCACGCAAAGCCATTTGTTACAGAAACAAGCCTCCTTATATATGCAACTATTCTCTGATCGCGCGTCCACGCTCCAAGCATCTATGTTCACGAGCTGTCCACGCACCGAAGTCTCACTGCTGATAGGTCCATTGATTTACGTCATGTTGAGGCCTTGTTATTGTAGAACTGATTCTCTCCCACAGCAGGTCCTGTTTTCAGCTTTCCAAGTTGACCTTGAAATTCCTTTAGGCCTGGCTAGTTCAGTAATCAATCTCCGTCTAACAGAAACCCCTCCACAGTTGCAGATTCTTATACTGTAGCTACAGGCTGTTTCCAGTCTGCCAGGGTTTCACATGCTTTCTTCCATCAGAATGCTGCTGCCTTAAAAAAGATGTTTGGTCTCACTCTCGAGCAAGTGAGAGACATAGTGCGCTCTTGCCCGGAATGTCAAGGCGTGATTACAAGCTCGCCCTCCCTTGGAGTTATCCCTCACGGACTCTCAGCTAATGACATTTGGCAGTCTGATGTTACACGTTTCATCCTTTGGCCGTTTGAAATATGTATATGTTTCAGGTATGCTTTGTGCATCTGCGCATACAAGTGAGTAAAGCAGAGATGTTCAGTGTCACTGGACCCACTATTTTGCTATGCTGGGAGTGCCACAACAGATTAAAACTGACAACGGTCCTGGATACACTGCTAGATCCACGCAATATTTTTTACAGCAATGGGGTATTTCGCATGTCACAGGTATTTCACATTCTCCCACTGGACAGACTGTCATTGAACGAGTACATTCCACACTGAAACAGATGTTATTAAAACCAAAAAGGGGGAATATGATGCCTCAGGAACAATTAGACAATGCAATATATGCTTTAAATTTTTTGATTTGTACAGTGCCTCCCTCCTCTATCACAGCAGTGGAAAAACATTTCCGTGTTCCAGATTCACTGTCTCAGAGACCAAAGGTTTTATACCGGGATCCCCTGCACAACAGTCAGTGGCAAGGGCCTGTAGAACTAATCACCTGGGGGAGGGGGTATGCTTGTGTTCTTCTTCCAACAGGACCAAAGTGGTTTCCTGCGAACTATGTTAAACCTTTCTATGAGTTGGACAAACATGATGCAGGACTCAGTACCAAAGATGCAGCATCTGTCCCTGCAGCAGAGGGCAACAAAGAAACAGAAGAGACCAAAGGAAGAGTCACTAGCATATCAGAATGATACAGATTTACATTATTTGGACTAGGGACTAACTGGTGAAAAAAATTTCAATGCATTTGTTTTCCTTATTAGTATGGCTAACCAACTTTCTCCAATATTTGTTAATAACTGTAATTGCTGTAATTTGTATTATTCTGTTCTATTGTAGGTTGATTTGTAATGATAATGTATAACAGGAAAATGACACATAAATGACACATTAGGTATGATGATCCACAGTGGGCATTCGAACTCACCAACAGAATGCCCCCTTTTGACTTTGGAGACAAGGGGTGACTGCACCACCACTCCAGAGTAGTTTGTCAGATGACTGTGGTCACAGGCTGGATTGTGAGGCAGTACACATTCCCCTGAAATCTGGAGCTTTCAATGAGGAGATTGATGGCTCTTTAGTACCTTCTGTGCCCCACTGTGCCTGTCCCCACATATATACACCTAGAATGGTACCAAGGTGTTGTCAATCAGATTCACCTCTACCAACTGGTGGGTCAGGAGGGGTGGGACCTTCAGTCAGTTGACAGGGTCCTTAACAAAGGAGGTGCCCAGACTAGCTGAGAAGCTTCTGGATTATGTTGTAATGCCCACAGCCACATCTGGCCAAACAATGAAACGCCGAAGACCCCCTTTGAGTGGTCTTCTCAGAGCTGCTGGTCTGTAAACTGGAGTGCTTTCCTTAGACAGGAACACCATCTAAGGAAACTTCCTGGGATTAATGACACCTCACTTCTTTATTTGAGTGAGTGACTATTTCTTGTGAGTACCCTGAAGTAAAAGGCTTCTAGTTTTGTTTCTTGTGAGTGACTACATGCACGTTGTGGATCCTCATTATTCTTATGATATTGTATTTAAATAATCTCCTTAGCTGATATCTGAATGTGTATTTTCTGTTATCGGAGTGCTAAATATGTCTAATACCATTTGTCCTGGTATTGTTAAAAAACAAGTTTCTCTTTTAGTGAATTTTGCCTGGCAGCTAAAGCCTTCATATTAGCTGCATTTTCCTGGAGAACCAGATACATGTTTTGGTAAACCTAGCAATGGAATGCAAACTTATTGATAAGCACGGATGAACATCTCGTGAGAGGGGCAACGAGAAACCGGTGACCAAGAAACTGACCAACTATGTATAACATTCCATTCACGTGAATACGTCATATAAAGTGGGAGATCAGGAGGATCTTGTCCCTCTTTTCCTTTTCCCTTCTGCTTATGACCGACATTAGGAGAGGACCTTGCTAGTTGTCCCTGCGAACTGAGGCCTAGTGAGAGACTGAATCCAGCTCCGGTTGGCTGCAGAGTCCAATCCAGGACTTCGGATGCTGGCTCTGCAGTTGCTGAGACTTTCAAGATTGCTTTTGTATATTTTGTATTATTTTCTCTATTCTTATTAGTAGCGTTAGTAAAACCTTTTTAATTTTTCCAACTCTCTTCTCTCTGTCCTTCTTTCCCTCCCGATCACCTGTCCTTACTGGGAAGGGGGGAGAGGGAGGGGCAAAATGGGGAAGTGGGGGGGAGAGGAGGCTAAAAATACATCTGCCAGGGTTTTATTGTCACCCCGCAATCTAACCCTCAACACCACTGAAATTGAATTATGGTGTTTATGAGTGATATGAAGTAAAATAACAGTCTTAGCTAATGTGCAAGGCCTGATTTAGGATTTAGCCAGTACCCTGCAAAATAATTACACAGTTTGTAAGAATTAGGACTGTAAGACAAAATGGCTAACATTATCTAATAGCATAAAGTGATTAGATCCTAAAACTTCATTTTCAGCTCTCAATCTGCATATATGGGTTTCTGTGGGAACTGGATATGCTTGTGTGATGTTTTTTCTTGTAGTCCTTCAAATAATCTGGAGAATGATACAGAATGCAAAGAAGAACAAAGCCGGGTCCTTACTGTGCTCATTGAGAACCTGATGTTTAAAACAAAAAAGGGGGAAATGTTGGAAAGTAAAATGTGAGAAAGCAAGATGTGTGGTTCCAGCCACCTGTATGATAAAGGAAGAGCAACACTAACATGACCATCTGGATGGTCAAAGGCATAATACTAACATAATAATATATAAAGGGCCTTGGACAGATTATTTTGAAGTGAGTTTCTCATAATTATAAAAAGTTATAGCCCAGACTTGCAAGAATGGTATCTCAGGCCGGATAACCGCCCCCAAGTGTATGTGATGTGTGAATGTCCTTGGGCCTGGTCTGTGAATGAGTGGGAACATAACTGAAACAAAGATAACATGAGTGTGGTGTGTTTTTAATAACAATTACTGGAAAAACATGTAACATCTTAGTCCAGGCCCCTATCTGTAAATCCTATTAATTGTCAGTGGCTAATAAAGAGAGGGTCTCAGCCTGGCTCAGCTCTCTGCTTGACCCGGCTCTGCGCTCCTTCCTGAACAAGATCTCTGACTGTACATGCATCTCTGTCTGCATCCCAGTATGCGTTGTCCCTAATCGCCTCAGCAGGGAGAAGAGCTCTTGAGACCCTTCCTGTGCTGTGTTTATGTAGCCAGTGTCATGATCTTGCTGGAAGGCATAGTGTCCTGTTTTTTTTAAAAACAAGACAAGTTTCTCTTTTAGTGAATTTTCCTTTCAGCTAAAGTCTTCTTAGTAACTGAACTTTTCTAAAGTAGGATACATGTTTTGGTAGACATAGCAATGGAATGCAAGGTCACTAATAAGGATGCACGTCCCGTAAGTGAGAGGGGCAAGAAGGAGGGAACTGAACAGGTGACTAAAACTGACCAATTAAATATTCCATCCCATTCACGTGATACTTTATATAAAAGTGGGAGATCACAAGGATCTCGTCCCTTTTTTCGCTCTTTGATTATGGCCGGCATTTGGGAAGGACCCTGCGAGTTGTCCCTGTGAACTGAGGCCTAGTGACAGACTGAATCCAGTTCCAGTTTGCTGCAGAGACCAGCCCAGGACTTCCGGGTGCCTGCTGCTGCTGCCGGAGCAGTTCTTTGCCAGGATTTTCAAGATCAGTTTTGTATATTTTGTATTATTTTATCTGTTTTATTAAGCAGCATTAGTAAAACACTTTTAATTTTTTCCAACTCTCTCTCTCTCTGTCCTTCTTTGCCTTCCAGTCGCCTGTATTTAGTGGGGAGGGAGGGCTAAGGGGGCTGGGGGGAAGAAGAGGGGGTTAACAAAGCATCTGCCACAGTTTATTTTCCCCCTGCAATCAAACCGTGACACATAGTCAGCTATGGACTGCTAAATATAATCTAGACCTCCATGGCTGCATCCTGTGGTGTATTCCGCTCACTGTGTTCAGAGTTTCCAAATCATGGGCCGGCTTACATAGCACCTGATCTGCTAGCAACAAATGGGATGGACCTGTCTCAAAAGGGAAAAAGATCCTGGAGCAGGAGTTAGCAGGAACTATTGAGAGGGCTTCAAACTAGCTTTGAAGGGGGAGGAAACCAGGTGTGGCAGAGACACATCCAAGGGTGACAGGCTGGCATCTGAGGGTAGTGCTAACGGGGCCCTTTGGTCTGGAATCAATGGCTCAGCTGAAGTGCATCTATACAAATGCACGCAGCATGGGCAACAAGCAGGAGGAACTGGAAGCCCTTGTGAGGCAGAAAAACTGTGAAACATGGTGCGATGACTCTCATAACTGGAGCACTGCAGTGGATGGCTATAAACTCTTCAGAAGGGATAGGCAAGGAAGGAGAAGAGATGGGGTAGCCATGTGTGTTAGGAAAGGTTTTGACTGTGTGGAATTTGAAGAGGGTAATTATAGGGTTGAGTGTCTATGGGTGAGAATCAAGGGGAAGGGCAACAAGGCGGACATCCTGGTTGGGGTCTGTTACAGACCACCCAACCAGGATGAAGAGGCAGATGAAATATTTTGCAGGCAGCTGGGAGAAGTCTCCTGATCACTAGCCCTTGTTCTTATGGGGGACTTCAACCTACCAGATGTCTGCTGGAAATACAACGCAGCAGAGAGGAAGCAGTCTAGGAGGTTCCTTCAGTGCATGGAAGACAACTTCCTGACACAGCTGGTTAGTGAGCCTACCAGGGATGGAACCCCAATGGATCTGTTTTTTGTTAACAGAAAAGGACTCATGGGAAATGTGTCAGTTGGAGATTGCCTTGGGTATAGTGATCATGAAATGATTGAGTTCACTATCCTTGGAGAAGTTAGGAGGGTGGTCAGCAGAACTGCCACTTTGGACTTCTGAAGGGCAGACTTTGACCTCTTCAGAAGGCTGGTTGGCAGAGTCCCTTGGGAGGCAGTCCTGAAGGACAAAGGAGTCCAGGAAGGCTGGTCTCTCTTCAAGAAGGTAATCTTAGAGGTTCAGGAGCAGACCATCCCCATGTGCCGGAAGGCAAGCCAGCAAGGAAGAAGGCCGGCCTGGCTGAATAGAGAGCTGTGTCTGGAACATAGGAATAAAAAGAGAATTTATAACCTTTGGAAGGAGGGGCAGGCCACTCAAGAGGAATACAAGAATTCTGTGAGGTTGTGCAGGGAGAAAAATAGGAGGGCCAAAGATGAACTAGAGCTGAACCTGGCTACTGCTGTGAAAGGCAATAAGAAATGTTTCTATAAATATATTAGCAACAAGAGGAGGGTTAAGGAGAATCTCCATCCCCTGATGGATGCAGAGGGAAATATAGTGACAGAAGATGAGGGAAAGGCTAAGGTATTAAATGCCTTCTTTGCCTCAGTCTTTAATAGTCAGAACAGTTGTGCTCCAGGTACCCAGCCCCCTGAGACAGAAGAAAGGGATGGGGAGCAGAATGAAGCCCCATTAATCCAAGGGGAAATGGTTAGAAACCTGCTACACCACTTGGACATGCACAAGTCTATTGGGCCAGATGGGATCCATCCAAAGGGTCTGAGGGAGCTGGTGGAGGTGATCACTAAACCACTTTCCATTTTCGGTCAGCAATCTTAGCTAACTGGGGAAGTCCTGGTTGACTGGAAGTTGGCAAACGTGACACCCATCTACAAGAAGGGCCGGAAGGACGATCTGGGGAACTACAGACCTGTCAGTCTTACCTCAGTGCTGGGTGAGGTCATGGAGCAGATGATACTGAGTGATATCACATGGCACATTCAAGAGAACCGTATTATCAGGTCCAGTCAACATGGGTTTATGAAAGGCAGGTCCTGTTTGACCAACCTGATCTCCTTCTATGACAAGGTGACCCAACTAGTAGATGAGGGAAAGGCTGTGAATGTTGTGTACTCAGACTTCTGTAAGGCCTTTGACACTGTATCCCACAGCATTCTCCTGGAGAAGTTGGCAGCTCGTGGCCTGGATGGGTATATTCTGCAATGAATAAAGAACTGGCTGGAGGGCCAGGCCCAAAGAGTTGTGGTCAATGGAGCCAAATCCAGTTGGCAGCCGGTCATGAGTGGTGTCTCCCAGGGCTCAGTACTGGGGCCAGTTCTGTTTAATCTCTTTATCAATGATCTGGATGAAGGTATTGAGTAAGTTTGCAGATGACACCAAATTGGGTGGGAGTGTTGATCTGCTGGAGGGTAGGATGGCCATACAGAGGGTTCTGGACCAGCTGGATCGTTGGACTGAGGCCAACTGTATGAAGTTTAACAAGACCAAATGCCGGGTCCTGCACTTGGGTCATAACAAGCCCAGGCAACACTACAGGCTCAGAGAAGAGTGGCTGGAAAGCTACCTGGCAGAGAGTGATCTGGGCGTGTTGAATGACAGTCAGCTGAATATGACCCAGCAGTGTGCCCAGGTGGCCAAAAAGGCCAACAGCATCCTGGCTTTTATCAGGAATAGTGTGGCCAGCAGGACTAGAGAAGTGATTGTCCCCTGTACTCGGCACTTGTGAGACCGCACCTTGAATACTGTGTTCAGTTTTGGGCCCCTCATCATAAGAAGGTCATTGAAGTACTAGAGAGAGTGAAGAGGAGGGCAACGAAGCTGGTGAGGGGCCTGGAGCACAAGTCTTATGAGGAGCAGTTGAGGGGACTGGGGCTGTTCAGCCATGAGAAAAGTAGGCTGAGGTAAGACCTTATCACTCTGTACAACTACCTGAAAGGAGGTTGTAGCATGGAGGGTGTTGGCCTCTTCTCCCAAGTAGTAAGTGATAGAACAAAAGGAAATGGCCTCAAGTTGTGCCAGGGGAGGTTTAGATTGGACATTAGGAAAAAAGTCTTCATGGAAAGGATTGTCAGGCATCGGAAAAGTCTGCCCAGGGAAGTGGTGGAATCACCATCTCTGGAGGTGTTTAAAACGCATTTAGATGAGGTTCTTAGGGACATGGTTTAGTGCTAAAGTTAGGTTATGGTTGGACTTGATAATCCTGAGGGTCTTTTCCAACTGAAATGAGTCTATGATTCTATGTTTTAAGCTTTAGCTTGATAAAATAAACCAAATTTACACCTGCAACCTGAGAAATGCTACATTTTTTTCCAGGCTCCGGGGTGTGGTAGAATTCCCAGGGCAGGTTTAGATGTCGTCAGTTGGCTACACAGCATCCCTTCCTTAAATGTCAAGGCCTTAGCTGACAGTGTTTGTATAGGCTGTGAAGTTTGTGGAGAGAACTTATCCTCAGCAAAT
Organism: Patagioenas fasciata; assembly: GCF_037038585.1. Classification (NCBI taxonomy): domain Eukaryota; kingdom Metazoa; phylum Chordata; class Aves; order Columbiformes; family Columbidae; genus Patagioenas; species Patagioenas fasciata. The sequence goes on from NC_092559.1 coordinate 21,394,486, forward strand.
GTTTAGCCAGAGCCTCTCTGAAAAACAACAGGAAAGTGGGGAACAAATATAAGATTCAGTGATTGCCCTGATTTGTCAAACTCTCCAAAGATCCATGGCAATAACTGAGGCCAAAACATCTTTAGTCAGCCCCCAAGGTTTTTGTAAGCTCTGCCTGCCCTCATCCCAGACCTCACAATTCCTAAATAGAACCGGCAGAGTGTTTGGGGAAAAGCTGTGATTTTCTCTGAGAAATCAACCATTGTGTGGGAGCCCTAAAAATGGTGCCATGGTATGTACACACTATGGTTTTGTTTGTTCAAGCATTCTTGCTCATAGAAATAGTAAAAACTAAGTCCTCATTGTACATGTACATAGGATGAATATTCTGAGTTTCAGTCTGTTCTGTTCTCTTTCCCATTAATAACTAGGGTAATCTTCTTTCAAACTCAAAATGTCATGACTCTAAAGCTAGGAAGACATTACATGCTTAAGAAGATGTATTCAACTTTTGGTGTATATACTTTATACATAAAGTAAAATATTTAAAAGCTAATTTTTACTTGTTCGGTCTAACAGAATTAGAAAGCAGGTAGGGTTTTTTTGTTGCTGTTGGCTTTTTGTTGTTTTGTTTGTTTGTTTTTTTCAAAGTATTGCTTTACTTTTTTTTTTCTCCCTAAGATCTTAATAGCAAAAATGACGTCCTTTGTGGCCTACTTCCCATTTTCAAATTAAACTATATGACACAGGGATTTCGTTTTCTTTATTCTATTATTCTTATTTTTGGTTGATTATATCTGTGTCCTACCATATTCAAAACTGAGTTATATATTTCCATGGGGAGACAGAGCAGGAAGGAAATTACTTGTTGTAACCATCATTCTCACTATGATATAAACACTTCTGTGAGAGGATGGTTATCTAAAAATAATTGAATTCTCCATTTACCTTATCTCCACTGGAAACTTGTTCCTGTCAAGAGGGATGCTTGGTCTCCAGATCTTGTGTATCTTTGCCCAGGCTTTATGCATGGCATGAGATAACAGTAAGTACTAACTCAGTAGATTCTAGATCAAAATCTAGTACTATGCTGTGATCATTAGCATAGTTTGCTGAAAATATTACCTGAAGCATATATTTTTCAGCTTTTAGTCTTTGTTGTATTTGCCTGCTTGGCAGTTTCATATTAGGACAGTTAGTTCTAAAAATAAGTATTTTAAAGTATAGTTTTGGGAGCTGAAGTTGACAAATAGATATTAGATTCACTTACTGCCAAAATTTCAGTACTATTTATATTGGTAACTGCCAGTTTAAAAGAAAAACTCCACTTAACAGGGATGTAGGAAACTCTCAACTTATCCAAATACTGCATGTTTACAATTCAAACATTTCATTTTTATGTTTCAGATTGAAAGTAACGATCAATACTTTAAAAAGGATATACTTAAAGTCAGATTCCTAAACACCTACAAAGGATGCTTAAAGGCCACTTAGAAATCTGAAACCAGGTTAATTTTGTGTAGGGAGCTAATTTGAGGCAACTAGATGTGAAACTATTAGAAATTGTTGCTCATTTGGCCAATATGAATTGTGGAAAAGATTAAGGGCAAGTGCTAGATGGCTTCCTAGCCAAGGAGATCATTCTAGATTCTGGAAATACACACAGGCTGTCAAATGCATTAAGGAAACAAGTTTTTTCTCCCAGGCAAAAATGAACAAGAGCTTCAAAATGAGATTAATAACAAGAATTTTAAAAGTATTCTGAAATAATATAAGATTTTTATATATAAACGCAATTTTCTATAGTTAATTTCATAATTCAGCAGAACAAATTTGCACCTTCTCAATGTCTTACTCTCTTTTCTAAGCAACTCTTTCTAAATATTGGTTTTTTATGTTCCAAATTGTCTTTGCATGTGACATTTCATTTTTTTATCCTGCTTATGGCAACAATGTAATAAAGTTCAAGTGCTTAAGCAAACGTCTTCATTTATTAAGTGTAGAGAGATTATACTGCTCCAATGATAGCTTTTCTCTGTTGTAACTAATGAGTATGATAGGGGATGCACTGATTCCCAGACCTCAGAGATACGGTAAAAATATTCAGATTGAAAAATATAGTCATACACATTAATAGAAAAGCTGCCTGTATGAATCGCTGTCTCAGCCTAGGCTTTGCCAACACAAACAATTTAAGAAGTATATCAAAGTTAAGGACATGTATTGAAAGTGTGATCCACTCTTCATATGAGATCAAAATGTGGTAGTGGACACTTTCCATGTTGGGCTGCTTATAATTATGCACAATTTCACCCATTCAGACCAAAGTTTTCTATGATGAGAATTTAGATGAGGTTATGATCACCCATATGTTTTATTTTGGTTTGGGTTTTTTTTCTGTTGTTATTGTTGTGGCTATTTTATTATGCCCCTCCCTCCCCTTTTTTTTTTAATTTGTGGAATTTTCAACCAAAACAATTCAGCCATTTCCAAGAATAACATCAGAGTAAATACACTGTTCATTCACTATAAAATTCTCAGAGCCATTCAATACAAATATCTTGTGTTTTTATGCTTTAGAACCAGAACCAAAATTTGATGGAAGGATCACCTTGCTGTCAGGGATGTGATTTTACCATCTCTATGAGAATCTAGCCAAGTTTGATGATAGACCTCTCTTAGTTCATACAGACCATTAGAAACATCTTTGTGTATGACAGATAAATCATCATTTGTCTGCTATTCACCCATGTATAAGAGAGTCACAAAGCCTGAGAGAGGCTTTTACTGACATTGCTTTTTAAAATTCCAAAAATTGTTGCAGGTTGTCTTTCCTGTTCTTTCATTGCCTTTGCTGCTGAATCTGCATAGCAAGGGGCATGAAGAGCCAAACTGGAGTGAAGCGAGAAGAGCAGGAGCACAGGAAGAATGGAGATGAGACACCAGAAACAGGAAGGAGAAGAGTAGAAAGTGGGTCAGAGCAAAAACATGGAAGTAAGTGTGGCAGGTGCAATGAATATGTGCAGAAACTATTGGAAAGAAGGAAAAACAGGATGTCAGGCAAGAAGAGAAGTACTAGGTCAAAAATGCTACAGGCCATAGGAGACAAGGACAGGGGAATTGAGACTCCATTGGGCGTAAACTGCACTGGCACCTGCAGGCAAGCCCAAAATCTCCCACTCTCTGTTAATAATTCTGTCAAATAATTGGTGTGAAACCTTACAATTGGGTTGAGACCAAACAGCTGTAGCAAATCCTTTGTGTAAGGAGTACATTTCTTCCCTGCTAGTGGTTCATTCACATAAAAGGTAACATGCTTGTGGTAGGTTGGCCCTGGCTGGCAGCTAGCTTCCCCCTTCCTTCCTCACAGCAGGACAGGAAAGAAAACAGAAAGAATAGGAAAAAGCTTGTGGGTCAAGATGCAGGCAAGGAGATCACTTTGCCAATTGCTGTCATGGGCAAAATAGACCCCACTTTGGGTAATTTAATTTATTGCCAATTAATATAAATAGTTAATTACTGATTTGGGTATTGGGAAACAAAAAGAGTAATGAAGCAAACATTAAAACACTAGGGGAAAACACATTTCTTCCTCCTCTGACCTCTGTGTTCCTTCTGCTGTTTCTCACTCTATTTTTCCTCCTCCTTTGCCTATATAGCATTTTCTACCCTTTCTTAAGTACCTTTTCCCAGAGGCACCACCAGCACGGCTGGTGGGCTCAGTTGTGTCTTGTGGTGTGGAGCCGGCTGGAATCAGCTGGTTTTGGCACAGAGCAGCTGCAGCCTCCTCTCACTGACACCACCCCTGCAGCCCTCTGCTACCAACCCTGTGCCACCCACACTCAGTACCCTACTGGTTTTAGTTACCATATGAATTCAAGTGAGTGAAGACTGTATTGTGGAGCGTGACAATGGGCAAAGTAGCTCAACAAGAAGCCATTGAGATGGAGGTTGAAAAGGGAGAAAGCAAGGTTTTCATGGCAGGTGCAGGTTGTGTTGGTTTTCTACAATGCAACCTGTACAGAAGAGCAGTATGGTTGCATAGTTAAGCATCCCAAATTTAGGAAATATCTAAGTTGAGATTTCCCTGGTAACCTTAGCTTGCCTCTGTCAGTATGCGTGTGCTTTACTGTGATCTTTAAGGATGTATTCAACATAGAATCATAGAATCACTTTGTTTGGAAGAGACTTTTAAGAACATTGAGTCCAACCATAACCTAACTCTAGCACTGAACCATGTCCCTAAGAACCTCATATATACATCTTTTAAACACCTCCAGGAATGGTGACTCAACCACTTCCCTGGGCAGCCTGTTCCACTGCTTCACAACCCTTCCCTTTTTGGCAGTCCCAAAAATCTTACATATCCGGTCTTTTCAAAAAGACTCAGCCCCATTCAATGCACTGCAAGACAATAATCCAGGAATTAATTGGATTTGGGTGGGGAATGAGACAATCACATAGGTGTCTTGGAACTGTAACAGAAGCTGGAAAATGTTTACTGAATGATAAGTGGACTGCGAAAAAGTGTGCTAGACAGAAAGCAAGCAGTCACTAAAGCTGTCTAATTAAAACTCTTAGAGCTGGGCAAGAACTGCAACCATGCAGAAGGAAAAGAACAGAAATTCCCATGCAACAATTAAAATGTAAATATGGAGCTTTCTGCTCCTTGACTGCTTTGTGTTACTTAAACTATAAAAATCTATACTTTGCTTTATTACTATGCTTTAATACCATGAAGGTATTTAAAAACAATTCAAATACAACTTTAAAAAGATACCTCGAAACAAAGTAATTGCAAAATTAAAAACTGAATCAGAATACCCTGGAGAAATGTCAGGATAGTCTTTTTTTTTTTTTCTTTCCCAAAGACAAAGTTTAATTTCAATCAATACTGTTAAAAAGGAATTTAATTGGAAAAATCCACTGGAAAATTTTAAATAAGCCTTCCCAAGCACTTTGAAAAATTTGCCTGTTGCATCTTCATCAAAACTCACCAAATCAGTGTGTCTCTAGAAGTTGAAACTCCTGTTCTTCCCGAATAAACTCTATTTCCCTCACAGAACTGTTGCAGTAAGCAATTAATTCATTTACAAAACACTCTTGTATTACTGCAATGAATGTCACAGAAAACAGAAGGCAAAAATTAATAATTCTATGTTCATTATAAAGACTGGGTTTTATGAGGTATGTCAGGCCTGAGGTCACCCATGAGGCAACTGAATATAAAGAAATATAAAAAAGATATCCACTCAAAGAGGACTTCACATGTAACCTATAACATGAGTCTGTTTTTTAATACTATCATAATGCATATGATTGCATACAGTTACTCAGGAAATCATTATTCCAACCTATTCAAAATTAATTACTTTATTTAGTGATTTTAAAGTCCTTCTAACATTGTAGGTATACAACACAATATATTCTGAAGTAAGCTTATGAGATGCTAAAGTGAGTAATCTGTTTTAACCATCCCTTTAAAACAAAAATAAGCAGTTATTTCCAATAATGCAATCAACAACTGAACAAAAAGAGATTAAATAGCTTCTTAAATAGGAATTTAAAAGGTTCTTTCAACAGCCACACTTTCCCCTTTCAAAAAGAATGTTTTCCAGTTTTCAAAGCACCTTCAGGATGGACAAGGGATCAGACCCAGCCAGCATGGGTTTAGGAGGGGCAGGTCCTGTCTGACCAACCTGATCTCCTTTTATGATCAGGTGACCCCCTGGTGGATGAGGGGAAAGCTGTAGACATGGTCTATCTAGACTTCAACAAAGCCTTTGACACTGTCTCCCATAATATACTCCTGCAAAAGCTGGTAGCCCATGGCTTGGACAAGTGTACTCTCTGCTGGGTTAAGAACTGGCTGGAGGGCTGGGCCCAGAGAGTGCTGGTGAATGGGGCTGCATCTAGCTGGTGGCCAGTCACTAGTGGTGTCCCCCAGGGGTCAGTGTTGGGTCCAGTCCTGTTTAACAGCTTTATTGATGATTTAGATGAAGGGATTGAGACCATCATCAGCAAAGTTGGGAGGGAGTGTCGACCTGCTGGAAGGCAGGAGGGCTCTGCAGAGGGATCTGGATAGACTGGAAAAATGGACCGATTCCAATGGGATGAAATTCAACGAGGCCAAGTGCCAGGTCCTGCACTTTGGCCACAACAACCCCCTGCAGCGCTACAAGCTGGGCACAGAGTGGCTGGAGAGCAGTCAGGCAGAAAGGGACCTGGGGGTACTAATTGACAGGAAGCTCAACATGAACCAACAGTGTGCCCAGGTGGCCAAGAAGGCCAATGGTATCCTGTCCTGTATCAAAAAGAGCATGGTCAGCAGGACAAGGGAAGTGATCCTTCCCCTGTACTCTGCATTGGTGAGGCCACACCTGGAGTATTGTGTTCAGTTCTGGGCCCCTCAGGAAATGTCTTCCCCTCAGGAAAGAGATTGAAGTGCTGGAGCAGGTCCAGAGAAGAGTAACAAGACTGGTGAAGGGACTTGAACACAAGACCTATGGGGAGAGGCTGAGGGAGCTGGGGTTGTTTAGTCTGGAGAAGAGGAGGCTTAGAGGTGACCTCATCAGTCTCTATAACTACCTGAAGGGAAGTTATAGCCAGGTGGGGATTGGTCTCTTCTCCCAGGCAGTTAGCAATAGGACAAGGGGGCATGGGTTTAAACTCTGCCAGGGGAAATTTAGGCTGGATATTAGAAAGAAATTCTTTATGGAGAGAGTGATCAAGCATTGGAATGGACTGCCCAGGGAGGTGGTGGACTCACCGTCCCTGGAGGTTTTTAAGCTGAGATTGGACATGGCACTTAGTGCCATGATCTAGTAAATGGACTGAAGTTGGACCAAGGGTTGGACTTGATGATCTCTGAGGTCTTTTCCAACCCAGTCGATTCTGTGATTCTGTGATTTTAATGTGTTACATTTTTTTTCTACCATTGCAGTGCTTTTAATGTGATAATTAGAACTGTTAGCAAGTATAGGGGAACTTTATAAGGGTATTAAATCATTCTAACACAGTTTTGGGTTCTGATGGATTTAGTAAAGACTTCTAAAATGAAATTCCAAACAAATAAAATTACTAAATTCTTGATCCAGTGGAAAAAAAAAATTGCAATGACATAAAAGCTAAAGAAGTCTTGGAAAGGATAATATGTATGTATCTCTAAAATCTGTGCCATGGTAATTTGTTGAATGAAAAATTTACCCAAGGCATATAAGGTATTTCATCTGTTACGGTAAGATTTAGGAAATAACAATAATAAGTTGTCTTACCCCTGCAGCATTTTATTCTGACTCCAGGAGGGTCAAAGTCATAATTATTTTCCACAAGGAAATTATCCTGCTATTAAGCCACCATTATCTTTATATGTAGCTGTCACGGTGCATTCGGTGATGGACTCATGATGGTTCGTTTACCTTGATCTTGAAATGCAAAATTATGGCAACCAAAATGCCGAGGGGTTATAATTCAATCAAACAGTGTTACTTAATTATTTTGCCCATAAAGCGGCATGCGATAGCGAGAGAGTAAGAAAAAGGGAAAGGAAAAAAAAAGAAAAAAGGGAAAGAAAAATAAGAAGATGGGAATGAGGATTTGTTTACCACCAGATGAGTTCCAAAGGTGTCCCTCTGGTCTCCGGTCCTGTAGAGTTTTGCCGGTCCTCTGTTGTGGTTCAGGATCCTCTGGTGGGAAGATCTTAACAATGTCCATTTGGGAGTCATCTCTTCTGCTTCTTCACCCCCCGTCGCTCCCATCGTTCAAGGCCAGACTCCGCCTTTGTTTTGCAACCCAGGCTTAAACTGCACAGGCTTGAAAAGTCCTCGCTTCTCTTGCCAGGACCCATCTGTGCTTGCATGGCCTCAAGTTCAGGGGTCTCTTTCTGGTCCATTGAGTGACCTCAGGACCCTTGGTGAGGTTCTGGGCATGCTCTTCTTCATTGGCCTTTGTTTGAGGGAGGAGGTGGCGGACAGGTGTGACTGAGGCTGCAGGTGAGAATCCATCTTCTGGATGGCAGCTATTGTCCCTGGGTCAGAGAGACCCACATAACAATCCCTTTTAGGAAGCAGGGGCTAGCTTGGCTGAGGCAGCAGGCGAAGTCCATACAGCAGCCATTGTTAGCAGTAGCCCTCCGGGTCGGAGAGACCTGTGCAACACAGTTCTTCTCCTCAGGGCTCTCTCCAAGTCATTGTCCATGCGTTCTTTCTGTCAGGGCCTCAGTTCTCTCAGTTCCTGATGACTATGTTTCAAGTAAATACTGCTCCATCTTCAGACCAACTCTTACAGTAGCCCAGATAATGCAAACTCACAGAATCACAGAATGGTTGCAGTTGGAAGGGACCTCTGGAGATCATCTAGTTCAACCCACTTTCTAAAGCAGGTACACCTAGAGCAGATTGCACAGGAATGTGTCTAGGCAGGTCTTGAATGTCTCCAGAGGAGACTCCACAACCTCTCTGGGCAACCTGTTCCAGTGCTCTGTCACCCTCAAAGGAAAAAAGGTTCTCCTCATATTCAGATGGAACCTTCTATGCGTCAGCCTGTGCCCATTGCCCCTCATCCTATTGTTGGGCACCACTGAAAGTAGTCTGGTCCCATCCTCTTGACATCCACCCTTCAGATATTTAGAAATATTGATGAGATTGCCTCTCAGCCTTCTCTTCTCCAGGCTGAACAGACCCAGCTCTCTCAGTCTCTCCTCATAAGAAAAGTGCTCTAGGCCTCATATCATCTCCATAGTCCATCGCTGGACTCCCTCCAGTAATTCCTTATCCTTCTTAAACTGGGAAGCCCAGATCTGGACGTAGTACTCCAGATGCATCCTCACCAGGGCAGAGTAGAGGAGGATAACCCTCGACCTGCTGGTCACGCTCTTCTTAATGCACCCCAGGTACCATTGACCTTCTTGGCCATAAGGGCACATTGTTGACTCATGGTCAACCTGTTGTCGACCAGAACTCCCAAGTCCTTTTCTGCAGTGTTGCTTTACAGCAAGTCCGTCCCCAACCTTTACTGGTGCCGGGGGATATTCCTCCCCAGGTGCGAGACCCTACACTTGCCCTTGTTAAACTTCATTAGGTTCTTCTCTGCCCAGTCCTCCAGCCTGTCCAGGCCTCGCTGAATGGTAGCACAGCCTTCTGGTGTGTCAGCCCTTCCACCCAGTGTGGTATCACCAGCAAACTTGCTGAGGGTGCACTCAGTCTCTTCATCCAGGTCACTGATGAACAGGTTGAACAAGACTGGACCTAACACTGACCCCTGGGGAACCCCACTAACTGCAGGTTTCCAACCAGACTTTGCACCATTGATCACAACCTTCTGAGCCCTGCCCATACAGCCAGTTCATGATCCATCTCACCGTGCATTCATCCAGCCCACACTTCTTGAGCTCACCTATGAGGAGGTTGTGAGAGATGGTCTCAAAAGCCTTGCTGAAGTCAAAGTAGACGATATTCACTGCTCTTCCCTCATCTACCCAGCCAGTCATACCATCACAGAAGCTATCAGATTTGTCAAACATTATTTCCCTTTGGTGAACCCATGCCGATTACTCCTGATAACCTTCTTTTCCTCCACATGCTTAGAGATGACATCCAGAATGAGCTGTTCCATCACCTTTTCAGCGATGGAGGTGAGGGTGACTAGCCTGTAGTTTCCTGGGTCATCCTTCTTGCCTTTTTTGAAGACTGGAGTGACACTGGCTTTCTTCCAGTCCTCCAGCACCTCTCCTGTTCTCCAAGACCTTTCAAAGATGATGGAGAGTGGCTTTGCAGTAACATTTGCCAACTCTCTCAGCACTTGTGGGTGCATCCCATCGGGGCTCATGGATTTGTGGATGTCCAGTTTCTGTAAATGATCTCTAACCTGTTCTTTCTCAACCAAGGGAAAGTCTTTCTTTTGCATGACTTCGAATCATAGAATGAGAGAATCGTTTCGGTTGGAAGAGACCCTCATGATCATTGAGTCCAACCATAACCTAACGTAACTCTAGCACTAAACCATGTCCCTAAGAACCTCGTCGAAACACCTTTTAAACACCTCCAGGGATGATGACTCTACCACTTCCCTGGGCAGCCTGTTCCAATGCCTGACAACCCTTTCCGTGAAGAATTTTTTCCTAATATCCAATCTAAACCTCCCCTGGCACAACTTGAGGCCATTTCTTCTTGTCCTATCACTTGCTACTTGGGAGAAGAGGCCAACACCCTCCATGCTACAACTTCCTTTCAGGTAGTTGTAGTCAGTGATAAGGTCTCCCCTCAGCCTACTTTTCTCATGGCTAAACAGCCCCAGTCCCCTCAACTGCTCCTCATAAGACTTGTGCTCCAAGCCCCTCACCAGCTTTGTCACCCTCCTCTGCACTCACTCTAGTATTTCAATGTTCTTCTTATGATGAGGGGTCCAAAACTGAACATAGTATTCAAGGTGCAGCTGTATGGGAATGTAGTGGAAGATTTGGTGAGGAGGTTGTTTAAATGTAAATCCGCTCAAGTGACTTGCAACTGTCTGTACAAAAAGCACATACATCACACTAATTGTTTTACTGACCTTGTGTGCTTGATGAGTAGAACCTCTGTGTTAGATAACATAGGCCTGTGAGAAACTCTAGGCACCTTATCACTAAGTCTGAGATTTCTGCTTTGTTGTGAGAAAGAGTGCAAGGCTGTGCCTGCTTGAAACCTTGAAATACAGGCGAGCTCAGTAGGCCCAGTGATCTTCCAGCAGGGCTGAACTTACCAGTGCCTGCATCCTCGCTTGTGTCATCTCTGCCTGGGAGCTTAGGTGCGACTTTGGAGATTCCCCAGTAGAGAGGTAACTAAAATAAAATTTGTTCTTTGCAATGTATTTGTGGCTTCTGGCTCTTCTTGCAACGTACCTGTGTATGTGTACACAGTGGCCTCACTAGCGCCGAGTACAGTGGCACAATCACTTCTCTAGTCCTGTTGGCCACACTATTCCTGATACAAACCAGGATGCTTGTCATGGTTGAGACGGACAAACGACATAGACCAAGTTCTTCCAAGATGAAAGTAGTAGATGCCATTTATTGCCACAAGTGCATTTTTATACAGTTTTACCAATTCATGTGTGTCTTCACTATTGGTTACAAGGTACAGCAGTAACATCTCATTGGCTAATTTTACTCTTCTACTTCCTTCTCTCTCACGGGTACATCCTTAACTTCTCCGGATACTCCTTTACTCCCATCATTCTCACGGGTAGGCCTTCGTATCTTCAAGGCTAATTTCTGTTCCTATGCCCTCCGTCAGGGAATCCACAGACCCACCGTAGTCCCCCACAGATGCTGTTGGCCTTTTTGGCCACCTGGGCACACTGCTGGGTCATATTCAGCTGGCTGTCATTCAACACGCCCAGATCACTCTCTGCCAGGGAGCTTTCCAGCCACTCTTTCCTAAGTCAGTAGCGCTGCCTGGGCTTGTTATGATCCAAGTACAGGACCCGGCACGTGGCCTTATTATACCTCATACAATTGGCCTCAGCCCAACGATACAGCTGGTCCAGATTCCTCTGTATGGCCTTTCTACCCTCCAGCAGATCAACACTCCCACCCAATTTGGTGTCATCTGCAAACTTACTAAGGGTGCACTCAATCCCTTCATCCAGATCATTGATAAAGAGATTAAACAGAACTGGCCCAAATACTGAGCCCTGGGGAACACCACTCATGACCGGCTGCCAACTGGATTTGACTCCATTCACCACAACTCTTTGGGCCTAGCCCTCCAGCCAGTATACATGTATGTCATAAATATTTATAAAGTTTACAAACTGTTTATTTCTCACTTGGTCCTGTACACATCTCAGTGGTGCAAAGCAGAGGGAAAGAGAATCAGTAATTTCTGATATCCTAGAAAAAAAGACTGGGAAAAAACCTGGAGGTTAAGTGCTATTTTGTACTTATGGAAGTTAAATCTCTTCAGATCATTTTTGGTACAGACTTGCAGAGACAGAGTGCCTGAAGACAGGCTATGTTTCAGATTGGGTCTCTCATGTCTGCCATATTCAAGTTTAAAATAGTATATTTTGTCATTTTTTCTATGCTAGGAAGCCAAATGTGTCAGAAATGTTATATACACATTTGTATTAGAAATTTAATATATTATTCTTTGAAATCATCAGCTTTTGCATTTGTACTGAGAAAGTAACTGCGGATATAACACAAGAGTCAAGAAAAGGAAAAGAGTCAGAATATGGAAGTAGAAAGTAAAAAGAAAAACAGAAAGAATCTTCTGAAATTCCCACATATATTGACTATTTCTTTGTTGTTGCCTTTTTTTTTTTTTTAACCACGAGGTCACCACTCCATCTAGAGCAGAGGTGTCAAGCTCATTTTCATCGCAGGCCACATCAGCCTTGCCATTACCTTCAAAGGGCCGAATGTAATTTTAGGACTGGGTAAATGTAGGAGTAGTTACATTTATCCAGTCCTAAAATTGCATTTTGCCCTTTGAAGGCAACCACGAGGCTGATGTGCCCCCCTCCAGTGAAAATGAGTTTGAAACTCCTGGTCTAGACTATTCATGGCCCATGGGAAAGCAACACAGCTATGAACCCCCTTCTTTTCAAAGACTCAGGTGTCTCAGGTATCAACTTTTTTCTAACTGTTCAAATACATGTCAAGGCATTTACTTCCTGACAATATGTATTTTTAATCTATCATTCATTGTGGCTAACTGAACTCAGGCAAATTTACAGTGAAACACAGAGTTAACTTTAGGTATGTCCCGGAAATGAACGAGATACCTCTATACCCATGTTTGCTTGTGTCATGGAAGGGCTGAGAACCAAAACCAAGGTATAAAAGCCAAACATCACAGAATCAGGCTTAAGCCATGCAGCTTCTCATTTCAGTAGGCTGCTTTGCAAGAATACGAGCAATTTCTGCTAGCACTTCAGAACCTCAAAGCACTCTAAAGGCTGATCTCTGCCAGCTGGGAGTAAACTGAATCAAGCAGTAACAGTGCATAACACTTTAAATCATAGCCTAACCCTCAAGCAACCCTCAGCTAAAGACTGGGAGTTGCAGTGGTATCAAAGCAGCATTTTTAACACTACTAACTTTAACACTACTAATGACTAAGTGAAAACAAAGAGTGAAGGCTCACAGTTGTCATGTTGTTTCATACAGAAAATTGCATAGCAACATCTCAGTTTTAAAGCATGATCGTAGCATAGGAACCTTATCATCTGGTATTTATGGCAAACACCTCCTCAAGTAAAAGGCAGGGTTTTTTATCCAACCTAGCTAAAATCAACAGCGGTGAATCCAGATAAATAAGTTTACCTATTTTTCAGCAATGCTTGTTTTGTTTAAAAGTATGATTTCTCTAGGGCATGCAGATCAGCAAAAATTCCTCTGCAAAACAGCATTCCTAACCAGTGGCAACACCTTTCCTCTACTCTGCATGAAGCAAGTGCAGAGGAAGAAAAAAAAATTGACTGCTTTCAGCATGTTGCCATTCATATTTTGAAAAACATACAGTGCTAAATTGTTTCCCTTCCAAATCTGTCCTACAGTTGCATCCACAGAAACCCAGAATTATCACTCAAATCTTGCCAGTTTCTGTTCTCTTTCAGTAATAAGAGTTTTCCAGGCAAGGGCTTCTGAATCAAACTTATTTACATCCAAACACAAATAGGACTCTCTGCTCAAGGTTATTTTAGAAATGACCCATTTTTCTACTGAGATTCATAGAATTTTATGTTATTTTTCTTCAATATGGGCAGATATAACTAATAAAACTGTTTTGACAAACACTTTGAGTTTGCAGATTTTTGTGATATATGAACGTGACTGACTTGATAACAGAGAGGCATTATGACCACCTCAGTACTTAGTACAGTGGTGAGATTTTATTTTCGTATCTCTACATCTGTGTCTGCAGGAAGAATCTGAGGACTTTTTCTTGTTACTTTGGTTTTAAACCATTTAGAAATAAGTGCTGTGCGTAAAAGAGACTGGATAAAGGGCAGAGGAGTAGGCTGCTTTCTGAATAAATCATTGTCCAAAAATCTTTGTTTTAAGCTGAAAAAAGTATACTTGTTAACATAATTTCATGGCTGAACTTCAATAATCTCTGTGACAAAAAGAATTGAAGGACCATGTGAAGATTAAGAAGTGAAGGTTACTAATTTGATTCACAACAGGCTCAGCAGAAACATGGTATTTGGTGTACCTACTTCAGGGAAGTAAACTCATGACGAGCATTTAAACTGTCAAAAATGTGAAATGACAATCAAAATCCTAAGTTACTCAGTCTTTTCAAAAACAGGAATGCAAAGAATTTACAGAAACCACTTTTCAGAAACCACAGTTACTAGAATACTTATTAACTTGTGGGGCATAACTAATTGTTTGTAGTTAACTCCAGAGAACCATGACAAATGTGGAACTTTTTGTTTTCGTTCATAATTTGACACTTAGACCAACACATAACTAGAGCAAGCTGGTTCAATGCCATCACTAAAACCTGCTGAATTTTACTCTGTGTGAGACTTTGTAGAACAGCAGAGGTGGGTAAGCACTTTCCTAGTCTAGCTATCTGAGATAGAGATCTATGTGGCCCTGTCTTTCACATATACTATTGAATCACACAGCACTAGAAATTCCAGCACAGTATAGAGTTTTTAGTAGAAATGAAACACTATGATATATAGTTCCTAGATGGCCTATTTGGATTCTTAAATAAAGTGTGATCAATAATTATTCAACTTTTTTGCTTTATGCATGGCACGATGAATTATACCTGCAGTGGATAGTAACTACACTTTGTACTTACAGATTATCCATGTTCTATAGTGTAGAAGAACAATCTTAGTCTTTTTGAAAAACAAAGTGGCACGCAGCAACTATTGACAATGAAGTACAGTTTTTTATGAATTTGCTGCTTGAGTAAGTGGTAGGTAGCTTTTGCATAGCACGTTTTAAGCACGTGTTACAGAATGGGGGTCTTGGCACTGAGTTGAGTAGGGCAGTGGGTAATGAGCTTAGGTGAACAAAGCACATTACTTTTGGATGTAGTGTTTCTACCCAAGTCCTGTTTTTCCACCTCTCTCACCTGAACCTGAGTGAAATTTAAAAACTAGCTTGTGTCTCCCAGAGAACCGAATTTGGTAGGTTTTGTTCTTAGTTTATTTCATGTGCAAGTAGGCTCAGGCTCTGATAAAATGCAGTTATTTCAGCTTTCTTTCCAAATGCAGCAGCAGTACTTGTCCTCTGCCCTGATTCTTTGATAAAACATCTGTAAAGCTAAAGCATTAATCCAAGAATCAAGAAAGCAAGATTATCACCTCAGTCAGATGGGAGACAAATATACGTGTCCCAAGAGCATCTCCTTCTGTTTGCTGTCAGCGGGACACACTTTATCTTCACAACTGAATCTCTGCTGTTACCCAACAAGGAGTTCAAAATACAAAGAGAGTGAGGAAGAAGTAACCTAGCTCCACAGCCAGGTATTTAGAATATTCTAGGGAGACAAGGAAGACCCAGATTTTGGGCACTCTAATGGCCATTTTGCATTAAACTCTCTTCAGGCATCACATAGATACAGATCAAGAGTTAGAAAACAAGTTTCTTCCTTCTGTGGGAAATACCCCAGACATTGACTTTATTGCATAGAGGCAGACTTTCAAAAAAAAAAGAGGATTCTCCTGACTGATGGAAACAGCAGGTCTGGTATGCTTTGTGTATGGGAATTGTGCAAGAATGGCAAGAAGGCTCATTGTAAATACGCTCAAGCAACTGCACCTGGGATGTAGAAAAAGCACATACATCACACTAATTGTTTTACTGACCTTCTGTGCTTGACAGGTAGAACCTCTGTGTTAAAAAACATAGGCCTGTGAGAAACTCTTAAGGCACCTTATCATTATGCCTGAGATTCCTGCTTTGTTGTGAGAAAGAGTGCAAGGCTGTGCCTGCTTGAAACCTTGAAATACAGGCAAATGCAGCAGGCCCGTGATCTTCTACCAGGGTTGAATTCTGCAGTGTCTGCATCTCTACTTGTGTCGCCTCTGCCCAGGAGCTTAGGTGCTGCTTTGGATATCCCCTGGAAGTGAGGTAACTATAATAAATTTGCTCTTTGCAATTGCGTTTATGGCCTCTGGTTGCTTCTAGCAATGTGCCTGCGTTGGCTCACACACTTTGGGAAAAAACAGGTTAGGAAGAGAAAAGTGGACCCTACTTCCCTGGCCCATTCTTGAGAGGCTTTGAGCTGTAGATCTCAAATGGATAGTTTCCTGCTTACTGCCTCAAGATCTGGAGAAGAGACAAGCTGAAAACATGCCTGGTTGTCAGTTAGTTACTGGCTACCTTTAATGAGTTCCCTTTGCACCTAGGAGGTTAGTTTACAAGGCACTGTATGGGGAAGCAACACATCTAAATCAGCAGAGAACAGGTTAGTGGAACTGATGGAACACAGGTTGCACTTCAGTGCATATTTTTCTTTCACTACCAGGCTGACCAGTAGATTTTCATCTTCTCCTTTTGAAACTAGTGTGGTAGAGGGCTTAGTAAGACAAAGATGCAGGGCACTGTAGCATCTACCTTTCAAATCTCAACATCTTTGGCACTAGCCCAGGGTAAATATGCAATCCTTACTCTTTGACAACATTGTTCAAACACTGAATTAATGTTTTCTAACTGCATCAGATTGACTCTATCTAAAAAAAGTACATAACCACTATACACAGGACATATAGCATAAGTGCAAACTGATCAAACAAAGTTCTTTAAGTCTAATCTCCAAAGTGTCACTTCCTTTTAGGTCTCCATTTCACTTCTGGAATTACAACCAAAAGCACTAGTTCTTATTGATAGCTTTGGCCATTGTGGCAGTTGCACATCCCCCTGAGATCTGGATCCTTCAATGGGGCAGTTAATGGCTCTTTTAGCACCTTAATGGGACCCTGAGTCAGTTGACAGGGTCGTTAGCAGAGGAGGTGCCCAGAGTAGCTGCAAAGCTTCTGGACCGTGTTTCAATGCCCACAGCCAGATCTGACCAGACTATAAATGGGGCTCCCACTGAAGACCCTCTTTGGAGTGGCCTTGGAGTAGCGGGTCTGTGAACTGGAACCCTCTCCTTAGACTGGGATGCCGTCTAAGGAGACTTCCCAGGATTGAGAGTGCCTCACCTCGTTGTTTGGGTGAGTGGTTATTTACTGGATACATCCTTGAATGAGTCCTTGCCTAACCCAGGCAAGTGATTATTTCTTGTGGGTACCCTGGAGTCGGAGGGCTCTGGTTGGTTTCTTGTGAGTGTGTGCATGCATGCTGTGGATCCTCATTATTCTTATTTTGCTGCACCCCAATAATCTCAACTGATATCCGAACCTGTATTTTATGTTGTCAGAGTGCTAACTAATTGTATAAACCCTGTTTTGGTCAGTTTATTGGTTGCACTTTTCCAGCCAGAATAAAGTCTGTTTTGGAACTCGTTGTCCACCTAAAACTGACTTTGGGGTACCTCCATGACATTTAAAATGGTGTAGTCGGCAGGATATCAGAAATGGAGAAATTATTATGGGGCTACAGCTGTAATAATCCTTCTGTGGCAACCTGCACACATCGGGCAGAAGCAAGCTGATGTGGTCCCAGAGTGACCGTAGCTGCGTGTGCTGTTTTCTGTGCTTCTGTTTGTGTTGCTGTCGATGCTGTTCTTGGTGTTGTTCTGTGCACCTGCTTAAAGCAAGCCCGAGACCAGCACAAATGCTGTAGCCAGTTGGAGAGGCATGATTCTAGAAAAGAGCTGGAAATATATTGTTTGAAAGCAGAGTTACGGTGAGAGAGAAAGTGAGTGCATTTTTAGGACAAAGGATTGAACTCATGTTAACCCAAGCAAAATTTCCCCTAGTATTGCCCAAATTCGGAAATTGATTGTGGACACAGAACCTGAGGACTGGGATGGAGATATCTGGGGAGATTCTGAAAACAGTGTTGATGAAGAGGAGGTAGAGACAAAGGATGTAGGCCCTCTCATTAAAACTGAGACATGTACAGGTCCACAGGGTGGAAACTCCTGTACTGCTGTTTGTACTACCCCATGGACGGGACCTGAACTTGGCGACTTGCAATCTAAATTCTCACGTTAGCCGGGCGAAACAGAAACTGAATATCTTTCCCTTACGGGGTGTGATCGGATACTATTGAGTAATGAGGAAGCTGCAGGCTTTTGGGGACCTGGTGTGTTTTCAAGTGATGGTCCGAATGGTGATCAGCCCATAACATCTTGTGTGGCTTACTGGGCTGGTGGTGTGGATCCCAAGGAACGTGGGGAGCCCATCACCATTAGGATAAGAGGCTTGCTGGAGCTGGTTGAGGGCGTTCAAAAGGCTGCTTGTATACAGACAATGTACGAAAGAGGGCGGCAAGGAATTGCCATGGCTGCACCAGTAAACCTGACCCACCTTCGGCTGCTTATCAGAGGGCTGCCGGACGCTTTAAAGATACATGTCCAGTCCCTCAGGGAGAGAATTCAGGAGGCTATTGACTGTAACAAGCAGAACCCTGGAAATCTGCCTGCACATGTATTAACCTGGGCTGAAATCCTGCACAATTTAGTCACCTACGGGCGTGAAATGGGATGGGTGGACCCGGGTGGCAGCACAGAGACTTCTTGGAATTGAGAGTGCCTCACCTCCTCGTTTGGGTGAGTGGTTATTTACTGGATATATCCTTAAATGAGTCCTTGCCTAACCCAGGCGAGTGATTATTTCTTGTGGGTACCCTGGAGTCGGAGGGCTCTGGTTTGTTTCTTGTGAGTGTGTGCATGCACGCTGTGGATCCTCATTACTCTTATTTTGCTGCACCCCAATAATCTCTTCAACTGATATATGAACCTGTATTTTATGTTGTCAGAGTGCTAACTAATTGTATAAACCCTGTTTTGATCAGTTTATTGGCTGCACTTTTCCAGCCAGAATAAAATCTGTTTTGGAACTTGTTGTCCACCTAAAACTGACTTTGGGGTGCCTCCGTGACAGCCATAAGGAACTAAACTAAGATCACCATTTTGTTTACCATAGACATTAAAATCCATCTCTGTCATGTTTTCAGTATAGCAAAAAAAATGATCACATGGCTATCTCTTGCACACCCAGAAGTTATCTTGACACCACCTGCCTGATCTGTCTGATATCTCTCATCAAAAAGTTGAACTGAAAGCTGACTGGATCAGGTTGTATCTGTACAGTATCTTGAGGAAGCAGGCTAGAGCGTGTCACTTTGCCAACTCAGCTCTATGTACACATACACACACTCGTGCATGCACAAATTGCTTTCATAGGATGTCTCTGACTTAGCTACCAGCATCCATCTTGGTGCCACCTCAAGGCATATCAAGGATAAGAGGGTTATTAGGGGCAGTCAACATGGCTTTACCAAGGGTAAGTCATGCTTGACCAACCTCATAGCCTTTTATGAGAATGCAACAAGGTGGATGGATGATGGCAGAGCGGTGGATGTGGTCTACCTTGACTTCAGTAAAGTCTTTGACACAGTCTCCCACAGCATCCTCACAGCTAAGTTGAGGAGGTGTGGTCTAGACAATAGAGTAGTGAGGTGGGTTGCAAACTGGCTTAAGGAGAGAAGCCAGAGAGTGGTAGTCAATGGTGCGGAGTCTAGTTGGAGGCCAGTATCTAGTGGAGTGCCTCAGGGGTCAGTACTGGGGCCAATATTATTCAATATATTCATTAACGATTTGGACGAGGGAATGGAGTGTACTATCAGCAAGTTTGCTGATGACACTAAGCTGGGAGGAGTGGCTGACACGCCAGAAGGCTGTGCTGCCATCCAGCGGGACCTGGACAGGCTGGAGAGTTGGGCGGGGAATAACCTGATGAAATTTAACAAGGGAAAGTGTAGAGTCCTGCATCTGGGCAGGAAGAATCCCAGGTTCCAGTATAAGTTGGGGAACGACCGATTAGAGAGCAGTGTAGGGGAAAGGGACCTGGGGGTCCTGGTGGACAACAGGATGACCATGAGCCAGCACTGTGCCCTTGTGGCCAGGAAGGCCAATGGCATCCTCGGGTGTATTACAAGGGGGGTGGTCAGTAGATCGAGAGAGGTTCTCCTTCCCCTCTACTCCGCCCTGGTGAGACCCCATCTGGAATATTGTGTCCAGTTCTGGGCCCCTCAGTTCAAGAAGGACAGGGAACTGCTGGAGAGGGTCCAGCGTAGGGCAACAAAGATGATTAAGGGAGTGGAGCACCTCCCTTATGAAGAAAGGCTGAGGGAGCTGGGTCTCTTTAGTTTGGAGAAGAGGAGACTGAGGGGTGACCTCATTAATGTTTATAAATATATAAAGGGTGAGTGCCATGAGGATGGAGCCAGGCTCTTCTCAGTGGCAAACAATGATAGGACAAGGGATAATGGAATCAAGCTGGAACACAAGAGGTTCCACTTAAATTTGAGAAAAAAACTTCTCAGTGAGGGTGACAGAGCCCTGGAACAGGCTGCCCAGGGAGGTTGTGGAGTCTCCTACTCTGGAGACATTCAAAACCCGCCTGGACATGTTCCTGTGTGATCTCACGTAGGCGTTCCTGCTCCAGCAGGGGGATTGGACTAGATGATCTTTTGAGGTCCCTTCCAATCCCAAACATACTGTGATACATACTGTGATCCATCTACTATAAAGGTACCTTGAGATCAGGCCACCAACAAATCCAATCTATCCTTATGTTGGAGAATGAAAAACTTGTAGAACTCTTTGAGTGCGACGGGCGGACTGGCGAAGACAAAGAATCGGGCTCAATATGAGTTTAACATCAATGCCCTTTAATGAACCTTTAACAACACTGAATATCAATGTCTGCCAGTGCACGTTTTTGAAACCCTTATATAGTCTTTACCCAGTGGTCACGTGGCAAGTGCAGGCTATGATTGATTACTCTCTGCAGTCACTCTTCCCCCCCCCCGCTATGGTGATTAGCTGCAGGTCACTGTCCACGAACTGTTCATGCGCAGTGACGACAGCGCCCCTCCTGCAGCCTGGGTCGAGGATAGACCAGCTTCTGTTTACTTCCGTTCTGTCTTTGGTGTCTCCAGAAAAACCTTCCGTGTAGGTCCTAGCCTGCACCACAGCCACATCAAACTCTGGCTTGTTCACAGCACACAGCCCATGTCCTCTTTCTTCCAAAAACTCTCCACAGTTCCTCCTTTTTTCTTTTTGGACAAGCCAGGCTTGATTATCTATGCGTTCTAACCCATCTTTGATACGTGATGAAGAACAACTTATACATAACATATCAATTACAACAACAATCAACATAAACAATGCACTTTGCAATAAACCCTTAATCCACCCCCTTAGGTCAAGTCAATTTGTTAAACTTTCTAAACAAAAAAATCAGTTGGTTCGATTTCCTACGGCTCTGGCCCTACGGGAAGGCGATCATCACAATTGTCATAGTTGTCAAACCATGCGCTAATATTTTTCCTCTTAGTAAACTTGAGGTACTCCATTGCTGTTTTAATATTGCAATGGATTGATTAAACAAATTCCAAGAACTTTTATTTAATGGTACTCCTACTCAACATGTAACAAACAGTGTGCTGGGTGTTGATCAACCTGCCCAGAAGGTAGTGGTGTTTAAAGACCTTCCTAACATTACCATACATTTTGTCGAGGATCAAAAGCAGTTCTTAACAAAAACCCAGGAACTAGACTGCTTCTCAAGAGAATGAAAAAGATACAAACTTTCCACATGCTTAACACTTTATCATTAAGACCTAGTTATATAACTATATTACACATACATGTCACAGCTAAATTAATGCGAAGGTTACACCTCACTCTGTGTCCTCCAAAGGTTCTGTTGCAGGAAGTTGATTCGGTTGAATTTGCTTCAACTCCGGCTTTACTGCTTGGCTTGGAACCCACAACGGACCTTGATCTGTGGAGAGACACACATACCCTCTACCATTAACAATAACAGGTGCCGGTCCCTTCCACATTCTAGTGGTGGGGTCGCTGAACTGCTACCACTACTGGTTGGATTGTAGATGAGACTTGCTGGCTAACTTGTTGAAGAGATCTCTGCATGACCCCTTCGAAAGCGACAGGCATCACTTCTGCATTTCACTGTTCTTCTGTCCTGGCTACTCGTGTCAGCATTTCTTCTACTGAAGATCCTGGTGGCAGGGTTGCTAGTATTTGTTTAGTCTTTGAATTTGCATTATCGAAAGCCAGCAACCGAAACATTTGATTTTTCATTTCTTCTGATAAATCTGGGTTTTGCATTATTCCTTCATGTAGCCAGTCAATAAAATGCGTGAAATTTTCTGTAGTGCCTTGGCGTATTCCGCTGAATGAGGGAGCTAAGGGTCCTGGTAAAGTTAAGAAAGCATCTAGGGCAAGTTGTGCAGCTTTCCGGTGAACTTCAGCAATAAATCGCAGTTGAACTTCTATTGTAGCGTACTGTCCGCGACCCGTATAGGTGTCGGGTACCACATTGGTTAATGGGTCATTTGGACTGGTGTGTTTGGCTGTTTCTTGCTGCGCTCGTTGATACCAGGCCGATTCCCACAGGAGGAATTGTGCTGGAGTTAGTAATAAGCACATTAAATTTTGGCAGTCCATGGGACACAATAAGTCAGCAGTAAAAATCCAATGCAGTATTTGTCTGGTAGCTTCTGAATGTATCCCATAGTTCGTGATTGTTTGTTTGGCTTGCTGTAAAATTTTCCATTCATGTGGTTCCCATACCGCTGTCTGGGTGTTCATATTTTGAATTACCGGTAGGGCTAATTTTGCTGGAGACCAATCACCTTCTAGAATGGCATCTTTGATGACCCCTGACCATCTGCCAGATCGGGGTGGTGGCCGGTCAGTAGGTTCTATGGGTACCTTTGGTTGCATTGTTTGCGGAAGGCAACCTGGTTTTTGATACTCGATTTGTCTCTTATTTTTCTCTACATCTGACATTCGCAAGTCAAGTTGTTCAAGCTTACTGGTAATGACTTGCAGTAACTGCTCTACTCCTTGTGATGAGCCCAATGATGTAGAAGGAGGCTCACAGGATCCCTCCACATGTATTTTTGGAGGTTCTTTTGGGGGGTGGCCCCTGGTGCCGTGGCCCGGTCGGGCCCAGCCTGGCTGACGCGATAGTCTCAGAGGGGGGCGTGTCTGACTCGGGATAGGGCAGAGGCGGAGCTGTAGGAGGAGGGCGGCACTCAGGGCCTCCCACATCCGGACAGTCCCCTAGTTGCACTTCCGCTTTCTTCTCACATTGCCCCAGAGACTCAGACGGGGAAACTTCCGGTTCTTTGTTTGAGGAGGGTAAAGTTTCCAACTCCCGCCGCAGATCGGATTGCGAGAGTATTGGCTGAGCCGGGACCCCTCGACCACCCCGAACAGCAGGCAGACCCCACAGAGTAGCCCACAGGTCCCTCTTCTCTTTTGGCTGACAACTTTTATCAGTCCAGGTTTGTTCTGGGGCAAGCGCCTTCGCAGCTCCCAGGGCAGTGCGTTGTTCTGACTTCATTACTTCCAATGATTCTAACACGGTTCTCCACAAATCTCTCAGAGCTTTAATTTCTTTCTCTTCTTCCCCTCTGAGAGTCTTATCCCACATAGTGTCCCCCAATAATCTCCATTCCATTGGGGAAAACAAAAGTGGAATTTCTCCAAAGTGTCCCAATTTCTGGACTAATGTAATCAATGTGATTAAGTTTTCCTGTGACGATTCGATACCTCTCTTAGAGAGAATATGCATCAACAGTGCCACAGCTGTCTCAAGTTCCATTATCAAATCAGTGTGGTCTTAAGTACGAGGCGAGTGACCAGCTTGTCTGGTGCTTGTCTTTTGTTACCGGACAAAGCACACTCTCCTACAACCCGGTTTGGCTCCGTCGTTTAATGAATGCTGCTTGCCGCAGTAAATGGCACTCCGGAGATCCTACTTTTGCTAACAACCATCCTCTGCTACCAGATGCTGGAGAATGAAAAACTTGTAGAACTCTTTGAGTGCAACGGGCGGACTGGCGAAGACAAAGAATCGGGCTCAATATGAGTTTAACATCAATGCCCTTTAATGAACCTTTAACAACACTGAATATCAATGTCTGCCAGTGCACGTTTTTGAAACCCTTATATAGTTTTTACCCAGTGGCCATGTGGCAAGTGCAGGCTACGATTGGTTACTCTCTGCAGTCACTCTTCCCCTCCCGCTATGGTGATTAGCTGCAGGGCACTGTCCATGAACTGTTCATGCGCAGTGATGACAGCGCCCCTCCTGCAGCCTGGGTCGAGGATAGACCAGCTTCTGTTTACTTCCATTCTGTCTTTGGTGTCTCCAGAAAAACCTTCCGTGTAGGTCCTAGCCTGCACCACAGCCACATCAAACTCTGGCTTGTTCACAGCACACAGCCCATGTCCTCTTTCTTCCAAAAACTCTCCACATCCTTATGGCAGGAAAATTCAGGAGTATGTGGGCAAGGACAAGAGGGATCCCTGATGGCACTTGCAACTACATTACTGGTCTGGTGCATGCCAAGGGATAGCGAGGGTCTAAATTTTTTCCATGGCCGCCTCTGAAAGTCACATCGAGAGGATTTACAGCCGTTTGGAAACAGAGTGACATTAGATTTATGTAGAGTCTCAGCCTTGTATTTAAAATGCAGATGATATGCTATGTTTGTTTACCATTTTTAACACAAAAGGGATGAGACCTTTTGTGGATACTTCAACATCATGTGTTATTGATAAAAGATCACTTGTAACAGTTAAAAACCCATGAAATAGGAAAGAACTGATGCCAGAATCTTGAACAAGGAAATCCTGGGTCTTTCTGAATTGAGGAAGCCTAAGCATATTGTTCAAGTTATTAGGTTTGTAGCCAAGAGGAAGAAAATATATGTTGGTTGCCTTATTCAGGTCACAAGCAGCATTTACTTCTCAGCAAGATTCTTCTGTAGACAAGGTTTTATTGAATTATTTACACTTAAATCTCAGTTATAAGGTCAACTGACTTTATATACATGCCCTGGTTTTGTTAAAAACAAGACCAGTTTCTCTTTTAGTGTATTTTCCTTTCAACTAAGTTTTTCTAAGTAACTGCACTTTTCTGAATTTAGCTGCATGTTTTTTCAGACAATGTCCACTCTGGAGCTGATAACAGTAGCAATGGTATGCAGAAGAGTCCCAGGTTTAGACTTATTGCTATGGTAGCCAAGGTTACTGATAAATTTTGCACATTCCATAAGTGAAAGGGTCATATTTGCAAGGAGGGGCAAACAGAACAGATGACTAAAACTGACCGAGTATTCCATCCCATACACGTCATACACCCTATAAAAATGAGAGATCACAAGGGTCTCGCTCTTCTTTGACCATGGTTGGCATCTGAGGAGCACCCTGCCTGTCGTGCCTGCGATCCGAGGCCTGGTTCCAGACCCTGCATCCCTGAATCCAGTTCCGGTTTGCTGCGGAGTCTAGCCCAGGACTTCCAGGTGCCTGCCCTGCAGCTGCTGGAGCCGTGCTGGCTCCGCTGCGGGCAATGCTATACTGCCCCGGGAAATTCAAGATTGGTTTTGTATATTTTGTATCATTTTATCTGTTTATTAGTAGCATTAGTAAAGCATTTTTAACTTTTTCCAACTGGCAAGTCTCTCCCTTTTCCTCCTCTTCCCTTTCCTTAGTGGGGAGGGTGGTGGTGGTGGGGTAACAGAGAGCATCTGCCATGGTTTATTGTCACCCTGCAGTAAACGGTGACAATACATAAATAGCCACCACTAGAATAACAGTCATGCACATCATACACATAAACATAATCTGTATAACTCAAACAGGTTGGACTGACTGCAGTCGCTGTCTCTACACAGGCAAGGAACCCCTAAAAAAGCCAAGGGGAATTGCTCCAGAGCCAATAATTGTGTTGCACAGGTGTCTCTGACCCAGGGGCTATCGGTAACAATAGCTGCTGTGTGGACTTCACCTGCTGCCTCAACCAAACTTGCCCCCATCTCCTAAAAGGAATTGTGTTATACGGGTCTCTCCAACCCGGGGACAATAGCTGCTGTCCAGAAGATGGATTTTCACCTGCTGCTTCAGCCAAACTTGCCCCCCACCTCCTCCCTGTTACTAAGGACAATGAAGAAGAGCATGCCCAGAAGCTCGCCAAGGGTCCTGAGGTCACCCAATGGACCAGAAAGAGACCCCTGAACGCAAGGTGACGCAGGCACAGATGGGTCCTGGCAAGTAAAGCAGGGACTTTTTGGGCCTGTGCAGTTAAGCCTGGATTGTGAAACAAAGGTGGAGATTGACCTCAAACAATGGGAATGAGGGGCGGTGAAGAAGCATAAAAGATGACTCCCGACTGGACATTGTTAAGATCTTCCCACCAGAGGATCCCGGATCACAACACAGGACTGGCAGGATTCTACGGGACCGGAGACCAGAGGGACGCCTTTGGGAGTCATTGGTGGTAATTAAAATCCTCTTTTCCCTTTTTTTTCTTTCCCTTTTTCTCTACTCTATTGCGTGCTGCTTTACAGGCAAAATGATAAAGTAACACTGTTTGATTCAATTATAACCCCTTGGCATTTTGATTGCCTTAATTTTGCGCTTCGAGATCAAAGTAAACGAACCATCACGAGTCCATCACCGAATGGACCGTGCCATTAAATTGGCATCACGGATAGGATTCTGGGAAATAGAGGAGTGCAGGTAGTGTAGAGGGCTCTGTCTCTTGGAATCAAACCAAAAGATCTCAAAGTGCAAAAGGGGTGTTGCTCTCATGTTGATGAGAATTGTCTGCTAGGGAGAGTGAAGGGTCAATCTTGTGTAACTAAGTTGAACCTTCCCATAGCAGATTTTTTGGCCCCTTCAACCACTTGGGTAAGAGAAGGGTGACACACCAGTTGCTGCGGTTTTTGTAACTAAGTTGTGCCTTCCTGAAGTAGGTTCCGCCCCTTCATAATAAGAATGATCGAAAAAGCTGATAATCAAGATTTTTGGTTAGTGAAAGATCAAGACTCGTTCTACACACTTTTAGCAAAGTATAGGACTCGACCCTCCGTACCTGGAGAAGACTGGGCTCGTGGTAATTGGGCTGATTTACAGAGTGTAGTAGACCGAGTGATTTCTTTACAGACTAAGTCTAAGTTTAGATCAAATAAAGATAAAGCTGTAGTCTGTGCTGTCCTAGGAGCTAGCCTAGTAGCAGCGATTGAAGATCGCCTCAGGTGATGTAGTAATGAAAGCAAAATTATAGAATCCCTTGAAAATCTAGTGCAGGTTTTGCAAAAAACAACCTCCAGTTTAGGACAACAAGTAGAAAATTGTTTTCAACATTTAGAAAAAGAGAGGAAAGAAAACCACTCATTAAAAGCTACTCTAAAGGAAGAATGTTTAAAAAACACAGGAGTGCTGAGGCAGCAGGAGTTAGAGGAGAAAAGTATCCAACAAATAAATCAAATTTACCCTCAGAAAGAATTGGAGGAGATGGGAAAACGTTATGACGAATATCCACACGTGAGTCCCTTAGTGAAAACAGAATATTTTCATGCAAATGAGGGGGATGCTGACCCTCACATTACAACTAAGCAAACACCTTACACTGCCACTGAGCTGGCCAAACTAAAGAAAGAGTACAGCCACCTTCCTAAATAATCTGAAACTGAATACATGTGGCATGTATCCCTAACTGGGGGAGACCAAATTCAGTTAAGTGAACAAGAAGCTAATGGTTACTGGGGGCACGGAGTTTTCTTAACAAGTGGTGACATGCCCCATGGTCCCTAACCCATCAAGCTGCTTATTGGGCTGGAGGGCTAAACCCTTTAGACGGGGGAAAGCCCTTGGCAATCACTGGCACACCTGATCAATTGTTAGAAAGTGTACACAAATCAGCCTGCTTACAAATGATACATAAAAAGAAATTAATTCCCAAATGTGAATTCCCAATGATGTTGCCAGTGAATCCAGACATGATGACTGATGACTCCCTTGATAAGGGGACTTCCAGAGTCACTTAAATCTACTGGGATTAACCTTCAAATGACAATCACATTAATGAGCCCAGTAGAAAGGTTGGAAGGTGTGATTAGAAGCCAGGGTAACAGAAATGGGAACCAGAGAGATGGAGCTAATACTAGCATAGATTCCCCCTTCACCCCTGCCCCGACTTCCCCCAACCAACCAAATACTCAAAAGGTGTGGACATGAGGGGAAGTAGCACAAGAACTGATAGATTATAGTGGGAAATATGGCCCAGTAAAAATCCTAGAAGAACCGTTGAGAGGAATCCGTCATACTGAAGTCAAGAATCTGCCCCTCTCTACCAGTACTGCTGCTGCTATCGGTGCCCCAAGAAAGGAGCATCCGTACATTAAAACAGGAAAGGGAGAACAACCAAAGAACTGACAACAATGGTGATTTTTGGGAATTAAAAAGGGAGTTCCCAGAGATATAATGGAGGGCTTACCCCTTGATAAACTTAGTAAACTAGTATCAAGGTGGCAAAATCCAAAAGAACATTCACAGACCGTGAAAGAAGTCCTACCTGTTATACCTTCAGCTCCCTCCCCCACCGAGGATGAAAGTCTCTCCCAGAAACAGGAAAACTAGAACCTCCATTCCCTAGTAGTGAGCGGAGGAATGGAGGATGGATTTATATCTGACAGCTCACACATACTAGAGGGGGAGATTTATTGATCACGGCTATAGTGGGTCCTAAGCGTGCACCTGTAACCTTTTTGATTGACACCAGTGCACAGATTTCTGCTCTAAGCGAAGTAGATGCTGGAAGGTGTGGAGTTTCTCCCTTGAGGTGACGTTTTTGCGTCCTTAACGCTTTAGGGTCGACAGAAGTTATGAAAGTTGTTTGAGTAAAATTGTTATTGCTGGGGAATGAGAGCACAGTCATTATTGAGATGGTGATTGGAGACATTCCAAACAGTTTGCTAGGTATGGATACCCTCAAAGGCAGACAGTGGGAAGATTCAGAAGGATTGTTGTGGACTTTCGGAATGCTGCAGCTACATGTCAGACTACTGCAAACTGCACCTGCACGCCCATATAGCCAGGTCACAAACGTTAAGCAATACCCCCTTCCCCTGGGTGCCAAAGAAGGTATCAAACTGGTTATACAAGAAATGCAAGAACAAGGAGTGGTAATAAATACCCATTCTCCTTTTAACTCTCCAGTGTGGCCAGTTAGAAAACCCAATGGGACGTGGCGACTTACAATAGATTTTCAGCGGCTGAATGCCAACACCGATCCTTTAATCGCCGCAGTCTCCGATCTGGCTGAACTAATAACCATGATACAAGAAAAAGCTCATCCAATCATGGCAACAACAGATGTTAAAGACATGTTTTTTATGATACCATTGTGACCAGAAGACAGAGATTATTTTGCGTTCACCTGGGAAAGAAAACAATACACTTTCACCCAACTTCCCCAGGGGTACAAACATTCTCCCACATTAGCTCATCATGCTTTAGCCCAAGAGCTAGAAAAAATACCCAAACCCAAAGGCATAACTGTTTATCAGTACATTGATGATATTCTTGTAGGAGGAAATGAAATAATGAAAGTGGGGGCAACCCAACAGGATATAATTTCACATTTAGAAAATCTGGGTTTGCAAATTCCCCCTGAAAAGGTCCAAAAGCCCTCACAAGAAGTAAAATTTCTGGGAATCTGGTGGAAAGGAAGGATGACCTGCATCCCGCCGGACACCCTTGCTTCCTTAGTTCAGATCAAAATGCCTGAGTCAAAAAAGGGTTTGCAGCATGTTTTAGGGCTGTTGATCTTTCGGAGGAAACACATCTCAAATTTTTCCATCATTGCTAGACCTCTTTATGATTTTCTAAGAAAGGAGGTCAAATGGGAATGGACAGCTTCTCAGGAAGAAGCTATGTGATTACTAATTTTTGAAGCAACAGCTCATCAAGTCCTTGGTCCTATTCACCCTACAGACCCTTTTCAGGTTGAATGGGGGTTTGCTTTATCAGGCTTATCAGTTCATATATGGCAGAGAGGTCCTGAAGGTCCAACCCGACCTGTGGGATTTTTCTCCGGTGGTTTTAGGGATGCCAAAAAGAGAGACACTGCTTGGGAGAAAGGTTTGTTTGTTGTTAGTCTGGCTCTGGTAGAAGTAGAGAAGATTGCATGACAGCAGCCAATCGTATTAAGAGGCCCATTTAAAGTCATAAAAGAAGTCACTTCTGGGACCCCTCCCCCCGACAGGGTGGCCCAGAAGGCCTCAGTATGAAAGTGGTATGCTCAGATTGAACACTATTGTAACATTTTCTCGGTATCTGAAGGAGCTTTAAAAAATCTGGCTATACAAGAAATGGAGAGCTTGGACGATGACCAAGATAAACCTGCCTCAGTAATCCAAGTCGCACCTCCCTTTTCGCATGATTGGTCAGCTAGTGCTTGGTTTACTGATGCTTCTGCTAAAAGAGAAGGAAAGGTGTGGAAATACAGGGCAGTAGCACTCCATACCTCTTCCGATGAACACATTATAACAGAGGGAGAGGGTAGTGCACAAGTAGGTGAATTAATTGCAGTATGGAGTGTTTTCCAACATGAAGCATAAACTACTTCTCCTGTCCACATTTATACTGACTCTTATGCTGTGTTTAAGGGGTGTACCAAGTGGCTTCCTTTCTGGGAACAGAACGGATGGGAAATTAATAGGATTCCAGTGTGGCAAAAAGAAAAATGGCAAGAAATCTTTATTGCTAGAAAGGGAAACTTTGCTGTGGACTGGGTAGCTTCTCATCAGGTAGATGGGGGATCTGCAGGAGAATGGAATAACCAAGCTGATGAATTACCAAGACTGGCCCCTGTACAAAAGGACCAAATTTCAGAAGACTGGGAATGCTTGTTAGAATGGTTACATGTAAAATGCAAACACACCAGAGCTAAGGACTTGTATGGTGAAGCTCTGGCCCGAGGTTGGCCCGTCACCAAAGAAATGTGTAAAACCTGCATATCGGTCTGTGAACAATGTTGGAGACAGCTTGAAAGGCACCCTTTAGAAGATAACCCTCTACATTTAAGGGAGGGTAAAGGTTTCTGGGATGCCTGGCAGGTGTATTATATTGGCCCCTTTAAGAAATCAGGAGGTAAACATTTTGTACTGGTGGGGGTGGAAATAACATCAGGATTAGTCCAAGCTGAAGCTTTTGGCAAAGCTACAGGTGAAAACACTGTGAAAGCATTGTGAGAATGGTTTGGAACTTTTCCAAAGTCACAAGAAATACAGTCTGACAACGGTTCCCATTTCATCGCCAAAGTTGTACAAGATTGGGCACAAAGTGAAGGGATTAAATGGACTTTTCACACCCCATATTACCCACCAGCTAATGGAACTGTAGAAAGAACTGACAGCCTCTTGAAACGGCTTTTGAAACCTCATGAGGGTAACTGGGATACTCGTCTGTGGCAAGTTATCACAAGCGTAAATGACAGGTGGGGGGTAAATGGATGCCCCAAAATCACTGCTTTCTGCCCAAAAGCCCCTTCCTTGATTCCCTCTTTAAAGGGACCGAATGATTCCAAAGATCCAGCCCATTTCCCAGGACAACGAGTCCTGGTGGAACTCCCTACTGTGGAAAGCGTATCACTAGCATTGAAAACCCCTTTAAATGCAAATGCATGGGTAGCCTCTCATGCCCCGGGTAAGGAACACCAGATAAATACCCACTGGATAATTCCATAATTTTAATTATTTTTGCCTCGAGGAGGCAAGCCCTGTTTGTTTTCCTTTTGCAGGAGAACTCCGAGGGACACAGAGAATATCACGAATCATTCAAGAATCAAATCTGAAGGCTTAATTTGTCAAAATGACCAATAGTATAATTAGACTACTAATACTTTTCTGCATCTTCTCACCTACCCATAACCAAAAATACACTAAATGGCCTTGGTCCAAAGCTACTGTTATATACACTAGTTCTCTAGGACTGTATCCTGAAGACCACTTTCCAAGTTTAGCTACTATAGTAATACCTGATGATAAAGTGTATTGCCCATATGAATGGAAGTGGGATAGGAAGGATTGGGTTAGAGTCCTGAATGGTACAAATGGAGAAAAAATTAAAATAGGATGCAGAAAGGTGGAAGGATCTAACCATGAGAAAGCCTCTTCAATTACAGTTACTGGAAACCTTTTAGATCTAAATTCGACAACCAAAATTCACCCTAACATCTCAGCGAAACTCTGTGCCACTGCAGAGTGGAAATGTAATAAACAAAATTCTCTCATCTCGTGTTGTCGCCAAAAGTA
Source organism: Patagioenas fasciata (assembly GCF_037038585.1). NCBI lineage: Eukaryota > Metazoa > Chordata > Aves > Columbiformes > Columbidae > Patagioenas > Patagioenas fasciata. The sequence goes on from NC_092559.1 coordinate 21,426,728, forward strand.
CATCGGCAACTATACCACCTTGGACCCAAGTACCAACAATGTGGAGATTACTAAATCCTGCAAGGATGCAGAAACTGATTGTTGGTGCAACTTCACTTTAACAAGGACCATCCGGGTGGTGTGTAATTGGCGAAACAATCACGCCAACCGATCAGAACTACTAGGCCTAAAATTCAAATTTAAAATAAATGCTGTCGCCAAACCTCCAGTGACATTTGTTGCAATAGTCACCTATCACAACAAAGACAGCGTTTTCACACAATGACAAAAATAAAGCTTCACGCTCTTTTATGGTGGTCCAGGGTGTCAACTTCTCCATGCAATGTAGACTGATTACTGAATCCCTCACTGAACCAGTAAACAGCTATAGAATTGGACTACATGGCTCTACTCTATCATGTGAAAAACAAAGCCAAAATTGTTGGCTAAACTTTGTGGAGGGGTTTCTGTTAGATGGAGATTTATTGTTGAATTAGTCAGACCCAAAGGAATCTCAAGGCCACTTCGAAAAGCTGAAAACAGGACCTGCTGTGGGAGTGAGGCATTTCTACAATAACAGGGACTCAACAAGATGTAAATCAATGGACCTATCAGCAGTGAGATTCCAGCTCGTGAACATAGACAATATCCAATTAGCGAATGCATGATTGGAGCGTGGATGCGTGATCAGAAAATAGTTGCATATATAAGGAGGCTTGTTTCTGTAATAAACGGCTTTGCGTGATTCACATCGGAGTGCTGAGTCCTTTATCGTTCCAACAAAACTTGACTGCAATACAATATACTCATAAAGTAATGTGTGGTAAAAATAATACCAAACATTGGAGGGAACTCAGGATAGAGGTCGTGACACCTACCACCCAACCAATAGCTGTACCCGATCCGAAAATTTTTGAAATTGGACCATATGTGATCAAAAATATAGGCCAATAACAAATGTTGTTCAATCCAGAATGGTCTCTTAAGCGTGTTGAGGTGTTAATGCAAAATAAGGTTTCTGAGATTCAGCCAGCCTACTCTCCTTTCTTAAGGACCTCTTTCAAAGGGTGAACAACCTGACTGAGGAAACAAATTCCTAATAGAACACCGAGAGACCTAACTGGTGTGTTGGTGACAGGATTGGAAGTTCTAACTGGTATTGATTCAGAGATATTAATGAATAAATTGACTACTACAACTAGTGATTTGGCAAAATTGCAACTGCCCTTGAGGTCTTCCCTATTGGCTTTGGGAACTAACCAGTGACTGTTATAAAAAGTGTTACCAAAATGGGAAAAAGTAAATGTAAAAGACCATGAATTGATAATAGATGCACTTGGTGTGGTCCAAAATAACCTTTCTTTGGCAATCAGTTGTATTCAGGCACAACTGTGGATGCAATCACACCTTGATCATAAGAGAAGGTGAAGAAGGTGCTTTCCCTACTGAAATTCGGAAAATTGTTTGGGACAGTGCCAATGAATTTGAGAAAGAACTGCAGTCCTGGTGGACTTTGGTAAACTTCACTTATAACCCCATCACAAACACTGCCACGACCTTTGTGTTAACCATACACAATACTTCAATATACGTAATTTACGCTATCATTGCATTAGGATTGAACCACAACAGAGCTGTACTCTATCCTTTCGAGCACAGAGTATGGGCCTGAAAAGTGGATGAAAAATGGCAAACTGTCAATTTAGAATCTTGTATTGTGCGGGAACAGCAAGGATTCATCTGTGAAAGTAATACAATTAGTTCTCAAGACATTTGTCTGGACTCTGAGCAGAATGTTTGTCATTTTGAGGTTCGTCCTGACAATCGAGAAATGGTATTATGTTGGAGAATGGTTTGGAAATGGGGGACGTGGGTCTACGGAGCAGTTGTGTGAGTAGAGTCTAGATTTTGTCACATTCCTATACCTCTCTTGGGTTAAGATTTGTTAAGCAAATTGTAAGCTCAAATAACGTTTTCTGAGAATTCTGTTTAGTTGCATGTCCTACAAGAAGCTGCTTGGATGGTGCAGATCTGCTTGTGCAAGTGAGAAATCTACAAGGAAATTTCGAATGCTGTATTTCCACTAGTATTAGCAGCCAATGTTTCGATAAAGCAAATACTACACTTCTGAAACAGAACTTCGATCCAGTAAGGGACATCAATATCCAATAAATATGACAGACAAAATGGAGTTAGAAACTTTGAAGAATAAATTTATGACAACCTTACAGGCTGACTGCATTCAGTTAGATTTGCAGATTTGTCTACGAAATAACCTGTGTCTATTGTGGGACAGTATGATGAGATTGCTAGCAGATTGATATACCGACTGTTGTATACCAATTGTCACTCTGATCAAGAAAATGTAGGGAATGAATTTAAGTCTTAATAGGCCATGATCCTTTTGTCATATATGTACCAGTTGTGAAATTTAATTCTGATTTTTTTTTCATTTGTAATCTATGTCTTTGTAAATTGCACTAGCTGGTTTTCTTAACAGCACAACTTTTAGCATGCATAAATGTAAATTGCTGCAGAACCTGCAAGTCTCTAACATCAGGTCACAGACCATACTTGTATCTGGTCTGATCCTACATACTTGCACAGTTTTTGTTTATGGTTCAGGAAAGTCTCATAAAGCTGTAGTAGTTTGGTGTGAAGATAACGATTGGCATCATTCTGTAAAAACTATTGAAGGTTCAACCCAATTAGCAGAACTTAGTACAGCTTTAAATTACTTAGAGCTTTTTAAGGAGGAACCTCTAAATTTGATTTGTGATTTTGAGTACATAGTCAAGGTCCAACGCACGTATCTGATTCTGAACTTTTGTTTGTTTGTTTCTTGTTTTTTTTTTTTTTTAAAAAGGTGGGGGGAAGTACGGGAAACACCACAAAACCAATTGTCAAAATCATTGTATGTGATGAAATACTTTGCAAGTATGACCCAAAACCATGCTAAATCAGAAAGAACCTACATTAGTTATGGTCAAATCACTAGTCAATGGAAAAGGTCACATCAATTGATAACCTGGGGAAACGTTATGTTTGTGTCATTACAGGCCAAGGATCGAAGTGGATTCCCGCGAAGTGGGTCAAGCCATGACTAAATAAAGACAACAAAGATTCAATGGATGCAGATGGACAGGAGGGAGATAAGTTGTGAGGACTGTTTCAGATGTAAACCATGGATCCTAATTCAGTGTTATAAATGCTCACAGACCTGGAAGATAAATCGAAGTCAATCCATAAGGAAATTCAACAGCTTATGGACTACACCCAGAAGATTCAAGAAGATATAGGGCTTTTCGGCTTGGAGGGGTTAACAAACTGGCTAGGGTTAGAAGGGTGGTTTAAGAGCTTTTTACAAAGTGTGTTGCTTATCTTAGTTATAGTAGCTATAGGGTTATTGTGTTTAAGCTGTGCTCTCTCTTGCTTTAAAAGAATGTTTGAGCAAATAGTGAATCAGGCTCTGCTTGTACAAAAAGAAAAAGGGGGAAATGTTGGAGAATGGCTTGGAAATGGGGGATGTGGGTCTACGAAGCAGTTGTGCGAGCAGAGCCTATTCTGAAGGTCTTAGCATAAGTAGCAAGACTAGGCCGCAGTGAGAACCGCTGACTGTTTCAGTAAAATCAGCAAGGTCACTGAGACCTTCGCAGAGTTTCACAAACAGCTTTCAACAGCACAAGAATGTAGAATAAGCATAGCTAGCAGCTGCAAGTAGGAGGACCATGCAAATGTGACTGTTAGAGCTTAAGCCAATTAGTAGGTCACAGGTATGCATAATTATCGTGAACTGTATAAGTATATGCTATTTGGGCTAATAAATCAAACTATGCTTTATCACTCATATTGAGTCGACCTGCGTGTTCCTCCGCCTCTCAAAGTATTAGTGTATATTGGCAAAGGTTGTGTGTGCTTGAGGACTACTTGTAACTCTATATTAGTAGATAGAGTGATGGTAAATATTAGAAATAATTCAAATTTTTGTGTTTGTAATTTTGTTAAAATTACTGGATGTGATTTTTCTTATTTAACACCAGTCATATCTCATCAACTTATGCAATCTAATTACACACTGATTTATGAATTACTGCCTACATCTATCAGGATGAATCTCACATTGGTAAAGCAATTGTTGCAACACCAAGACTTGATCAAGATCTTTGAAGAAGTTTGAGTAAATGGACAGAAAACCTTGATAACTGTTCACCACAATGCTGAAGAAATTCACAGTGTGTTGAGAAGAGTAGAAAAAGACACAGAATATAAGTGGTGGGACATACTTTTCAGGTGGTCACCTACTGCTACAGGCATCCTGAACAAGTTGTGTCACCCCATTGTTGTTCTCTTGGTATTAGTTTTGATAGGTTTTGTTCTCTCTGCGGTATTGTATGTTTTGAATTGCAAAATGCTAAAGCGTTTGACACATTTGACATCTATACTTAATGCACACAATTTGTTTAGTGTGCCCTCCAATGGAGACATCCATAAAACCATTCATACAAAGCGGATTGCGTGCATATAAACCACTTTTCCTTTCCTTTTTCTTCCTCTATACTTTCTGTCTCTCTTTGAGGATCATGTTGCTGCCACGAGCTCCTGATAACAATGTTCAGTCACGGGGTGGTGTAAGAGTCGATCTGAAGATTTGTCTGAACATCACCATCAAGAACAGATGGACAATGACTTGGAGAGAGGCCCGAGGAGAATAATTGTGTTGCACAGGTCTCTCCAACTCGGGGGCTACTGGTAACAATAGCTGCTGTGTGGACTTCACCTGCTGCCTCAGCCAAGCTTGTCCCCACCTCCTAAAAGGAACTGTGTTATACAGGTCTCTCCGACCCGGGGACAATAGCCGTTGTCCAGAAGATGGATTTTCACCTGCTGCTTCAGCCAAACTTGCCCCCCACCGCCTCCCTGTTACTAAGGACAACGAAGAAGAGCATGCCCAGAAGCTCGCCAAGGATCCTGAGGTCACCCTGAATGCGAGGCAACGCAGGCGCAGATGGGTCCTGGCAAGCAAAGCGGGGACTTTTTGGGCCTGCGCAATTAAGCCTGGATTGTGAAACAAAGGTGGAGATTGGCCTCAAACAATGGGAATGAGGGGGGGTGAAGAAGCATAAAAGATGACTCCCGACTGGACATGGTTAAGATCTTCCCACCAGAGGATCCCGGATCACGACGCAGGACCGGCAGGACTCTACGGGACCGAAGACCAGAGGGACACCTTTGGGACTCGGTGGTGGTAATTAAAATCCTCTTTTTCCCTTTTTTTTCTTTTTTTCTTTCCCTTTTTCTCTACTCTCTCTCTATTGCATGCTACTTTACGGGCAAAATAATAAAGTAACACTGTTTGATTCAATTATAACCCCTTGGCATTTTGGTTACCTCAATTTTGTGCTTCGAGATCAAGGTAAACGAACCATCACAAGTCCATCACCAAATGGATCGTAACAGGGGAAAAGGAGAAAACTGGGCACAACAGAGACAAACCCAAGGGTACCATACCAAAGTGTGAGGGATGGGGTGCTAGCAAGGCCCTTTTGTCTGCCCTCTCATTGGAGGCAGGGGATGGAGGGCCATGTGGTAGCAAAGGCACAAGGGTTATTGATGTTAGAAACCACAGAAGAGCCTGAGAAGGATCAAAAAGGAATTAGGGCTTCTCAGTGCAAAAAGTTGGTGGGATCAGTAGCCTAGCTGAACTGCATCTATATGAATGCACACAGCATGGGCAACAAACAGGAGGAGCTGGAAGTCATCATGCGGCAGAAAAACTACAATGTAGTTGCCATCACAGAAACATGGTGGGATGACTCCCACAGTTGTAGTGCTACATTGGATGGCTATAAACTCTTCAGAAGGGATAGGCAAGGAAGGAGAGGAGGTGGGGTAGCCATGTATGTTAGGGAGTGTTTTGATTGTCTAGAGCTTAATGATGGTGACAATAGGGTTGAGCATTTATGGGTAAGAATCAGGGGGAAGACCAACAAGGCAGATATCCTGGTGGGAGTCTCTTACAGACCACCGAACCAGGATTAAGAAGCAGACAAAATATTCTGCAGGCAGCTGGGGGAAGTCTCGTGATCACTACCCCTTGTTCTCACTGGGGACTTCAACTTACCAGATGTCTGATGGAAATACACAGCAGAGAAGAAACAGTCTAGGAGACTCCTGGAGTGTCCAAATTCCTGATACAGCTGGTCAGTGAGCCAACTGGGGAAGGCACCCCACCTGTTTGCAAACAGAGAAGGATTTGTGGGTGATGTGATGGTCAGAGGTCATCTTGGGCATAGTCACCATGAAATGATTGAGTTTTCTATTCTTGGAGAAGTAAGGAGGGGGATCAGCAGAACTACTACCCTGGAGTTCTGAAGGGCAGACTTTGACCTGTTTAGGAGCCCCTTGGGGGGTTGTTCTTAAAGGTAAAGGAGTCCAGGAAAGCTGGTAGCTCTTCAAGTAGGAAGTCTTAAAGGCATGAGAGCAGGCTGTCCCCATGTGCTGAAAGATGAGCCGATGGGGATGAAGACCAGCCCTGCTGAACAGAGAGCTTCATCTAGAACTCAGGAATAAAAGGAGAATTTCTGACCTTCGGAAGAAGGGACAGGTAACAAGGACGCTGTGAATTTATGCAGGGGGAACATTAGAAGGGCCAAAGCCCAACTAGAGCTGGGCCTGGCTTCTGCTGTAAAAGGGAACAAAAAATGTTTCTATAAATACATTGGCAACAAAAGGAGGGCTAAAGAGAATCTGCGCCCTGTAGTGGACGCATCGGGAAACATAGTGACAGAGGATGAGGGAAAGGCTGAGGTACTTAATGCCTTCTTTGCCTCGGTCTTTAATAGTACAACCAGTTGTGGTCCAGGTGCAAAGCACCCTGAGCCAGAAGACAGTAAGCGGGAGAAGAATGAAGCTCCCTTGGATCCAAGGGGAAATGGTTAGCAACCTGCTACACCACTTAGACACACTCAAGTCTATGGGGCCAGATGGAATCCATCCAAGGGTACTGAGGGAGTTGGCAGAAATGCTCATCGTGCCACTTTCAATTATTTATCTGAAGTCCTGGCTAACCGGGGAGGTCCCAGTTGACTGGAAGTTGACAAATGTGACACCCATCTACAAGAAGGGCCGGAAGGACAATCCAGGGAACTACAGACCTGTCAGTCTAACCTCGGTGCTGGGCGAGGTCATGGAGCAGATGATCTTGAGTAACATCACACGGCACTTACAAGAGAACCATATGATCAGGCCCAGTCAAAACAGGTTTATGAAAGGCAGATCTTGCTTGATCAACCCGATCTTCTTTTTTGACCAGGTGATCTGCTTAGTGGATGAGGGAAAGGCTGTGGATGTTCTGTACCTAGACTTTAGTAAAGCCTTTGACACTGTTTCCAACAGCATTCTCCTTGAGAAACTGCCAGTTCATGGCTTGGATGGGCGTACTCTTTCTGAGTAAAGAACTGTCTGGAGGGCTGGGCCCAAAGAGTTGTGGTGAACAGAGCCAAATCCAGTTGACAGCCACTCACGAGTGGTGTTCCCCAGGGCTCAGTATTGGGGCCAGTTCTGTTGAATCTCTTTATCAATGATCTGGACAAGGGCATTGAGTGCACCCTTAGTAAGTTTGCAGATGACACCAAATTGGGTGGGAGTGTTGATCTGCTTGAGGGTAGGAAGGCTCTACAGAGGGATCTGGACCAGCTGTATTGATGGGCTGAGGCGAATTGTATGAGGTTTAACAAGGCCAAGTGCTGGGTCCTGCATTTGGGTCACAACAGCCCCATGCAACACTACAGGAAGAGTGGCTGGAAAGCTGAACGGCAGAAAGGGACCTGAGGGTGTTGACCCCAGCTATTTTGTGATTCTTTGTTGATCCACAGTTGACTGAACATGAGCCAGCGGTGTGCCCAGGTGGCCAAAAAGACCAACAGCATCCTGGTTTGTATCAGGAACAGTGTGGCCAGCCGGACTGGAGAAGTGATTGTCCCCTGTACTCGGCACTGGTGAGGCTGCACCTTGAATACTGTATTCAGTTTTGGGCCCCTCACTACAAGGAAGACATTGAGGTACTGGAGGTAGTTCAGAAAAGGGTTCAATGAAGCTGGTGAGTGGTCTAGAGAGCAAGTCTTATGAGGAGCAGCTGAGGGAACTGGGGCTGTTGAGTAAAGGAGGCTGAGGGGAGACCTTATTGCTGTCTACAACTGCCTGAAAGGAGGTTGTAGCAAGGTGGGTGTCAGTCTCTTCTCCCAAGTAACAAGTTATGCACGGAAAGGATAAACATACTCGCAATCTTGCGAGAAGTTTTACTCACACACGTGGCTGCAAGGCAAGCGGAGTCTCCATCCTGGGGAGGGGGGGCTCTCGGCGGCAGCATCTTCAGCTCGCGCTCCGAGAGACCGGTGACAATGGGCCGCGTCTCGACGAGAGAGTCCCGTTTTTATACTGGCTGATCAGACCTGACTGTAGGCATTCTAGAAGCTTCTCTGCACCCCCACACCGTGTGTGGGGTGCCCCTGAAGCCTCCAAACATCCCCCACACTGGTCACAGGTGCCCAGCGGCTCACTGGCGCCTTGGCAATCCCTTCTCCTAATGGCCCTGGCCAGGGTGCTCTGGGGCCAAACAAAAGAAGCTGTTAGCCTCAGAGAGAGAGGGAGATGTGCCTACTCCTTCCATGATGAAGGAGGGAGGGGAAGAAAGGGGGGTTTGCATTCTGCCACACTAATGTAGGTTCTTTCTGATTTAGCATGTTTTTTGGGTCACACATGCAAAGTGTTTCATCACAGGGTAAATTTGGGCTGCACCACTTAGATATAAGTGATTCATCACATACAATACTTTTGACAATTGGTTTTGTGGTGTTTTCCCTACTTCTCCCCCCTTTTTGTTTAAAAAAAAGAGAAAAAACAAAAACAAAAAACCAGTTAAGAATCAGATATGTGCACTGGACCTTGACTATGTACTCAAAATCACAAATCAAATTTAGAGGTTCCTCCTTAAAAAGCTCTAAGTAATGTAAAGCTGTGCCAAGTTCTGCTAATTGGGTTGAACCTTCAATAATTTTTACAGAATGATGCCAATTGTTATCTTCATGCCAGACCACTACAGCTTTATGAGACTTCCCAGAACCATCAACAAAAACTGTGCAAGTATGTAGGATCAGACCAGATACAAGTATGGTCTGTGATCTGATGTTAGAGACTTGCAGGTTCTGCAGCAATTTACATTTTACATTTATGCATGCCAAAAGCTGTGCTGTTAAGAAAATCAGCTAGTGCAATTTGCAAGGACATAGATTGCAAATAAAAACATCAAAATTAAATTTCACAACTGGTACATGTATGACAAAAGGATTATGGTCTATTGAGACTTAAATTCATTCCCTGCATTTCTTGATCAGAGTAACAATCAGTATATCAGTCTGTTAGCAATCTCATCATACTGTCCCACAACAACCACAGGTTTTTTCTATGTTGTAGCTATAAACAGACAAATCTGCAAGTCCAATCGAATGCAGTCAACCTGCAAGGTTGTCATAAATTTAGTCCTCAAAGTTTCCAACTCCATTTTAGCTGTCATATTTATTGGATATTGTTTTCCCTCTACCGGATCGAAGTCCTGTTTCAGATCTATCAGTGTAGTATTTGCTTTATCAAAACATTGGCTGTTAATATCAGTGGAAATACAGCATTTGAAATTTCCTTGGAGATTTCTCACTTGCAGCAAGCAGATCTGCACCATCCAAGCAGCTTCTTGTAAGACATGCAACTGAACAGGATTCTCAGAAAACATTATTTGAGCTTACAATTTACTTAACAAGTCTTGATCCAAGAGAGGTATAGGGCTTTCTGGCAACTACAAGAATTCATGTATTAAAACTTTGTTCCAAATTTGGCATTCTATTGGTCTCACAAAACGGCCTTTCTTTCATTCTCTCCCATGACCTCAAAAACTAACACGGTGAATTTACTAAGAAGTCTCTTACAACCAGTTACCACAAAATAAGTCTATTAAAAAAAAAATTTGGTTTAATTTCCCAGCTTCATTAGAACTATGGACCCACTGGCAATGCCTTTAAATTTCAACCCTCAGACTCCTTCATGCAGTATTACAGTTCTCTAGCAGTAACATTACTGGGGGACGGAATAAAACCTCTCGCCCCCATCTGGGATGGCAGGATCTCCAGTCTAGCATGAAAACAAATCAGTTCGAACTCCACATCAAACCAACCTGTCTGCACTCAAATCAGTACCACTCTGACCCAGAGAAGCACTGAGCATTCTGACCTCCCCAAAGCTGACCAGTGTGAAAAGACTGACTTCAGCAAGGAGGTAAAAGGATGAGCTCTCTCCCCAGATGTGCCAAAACCTAGGAGACAAGATAGAAGCAAAAAGAAACATCACCAACAACCCCTGATTCAAAGCCGAGAAGCAACACAGTGCCACAACAAGGATGGATGACAATACTCCAGAGAAAAAAAACAGAGCGGGGGGAGTAAAGCCCCCCTTTCTCCGCTTAGCAGTGGGAAAACGGGTTTTTTCCTTTTTTTTTTCTTTTTTTCTTCTTTCTCTTCTTGCTACAGTTCAGATGTAGCCAAGGCCACGCAGCTGGCGTATTCGCTGGTACGAAGTGGGAGGCTCTGGAAAACTCCTCAGTTACAATGAGCTGAGTTTATCTCGCAACTCGACACAGGCCTGGGATATTTTGCTTTTTTGTTTTCCCATTTCATTCCAACCATAATGCACTTTATACGCAATTCCAAGTAGCTCAGTAATAGTTACATTCCTCAGCCCCATTTACCTTTTGAAATTTACAGATGTCAAAAACCAGCATATTAAACATCAATCCATTATTCCATTTCTCTAGATCCAAATTAGTTCATATTCTAGCAACTTTTAAATACAACCTCATACAATACCAAGGCCACATCCATCATAGCATTTAGTTATTTTCTCTTTTCTTTTCTTTTCTTTTCTTTTCTTTTCTTTTCTTTTCTTTCTCTTCTCTTCTCTTCTCTTCTCTTCTCTTCTCTTCTCTTCTCTTCTCTTCTCTTTTCTTTTCTTTTCTTTTCTTTTCTTTTCTTTTCTTTTCTATGTGAATCAGAATGTAACAATTTAAATTCTTTTCTGGTCTCAAAAATGGCAAATTAACTTACAGTACCATACTTCACCAAATTTTTTCCAAAGTTCTGCAAAACAACATTAATTGCAATACAGCACTGAAACCCTGAATTCCACATTTAAGCCACATTTTAGTACAGTATCATTTCAAGTTTTATTTTTTCAGAATATTTCCTAAGGGGGAACAAGGTGGAATTTTAGCAGTGGAACCGATTCCCATTTTGTAGTTATCTCCCCAAACAAAATTCTTTTGGTACCAAACATATATATACGCAAACTAAAATACTGAGTTCAGATATGAAAACCAAATACCAAGTTCAAATATGCAGATGGATCACAGTTATACTTACTGAAGACAATATCTCGATTTTAGCATTGCACCTTTGAACTGCTTACTGCTCAGCCAGGTAGCGGTGCCGCTGGGTCTCCCTGACAAAACAGGTCAGTGCGCGCTGGAGCCCCATCGGCACCGGCCCCCCCCGCCACTGCAGCAAGCTGGATCGGGCAAGGCTTTTAATAGCGTCTCATCTGGGGTGCTACAACTGTTATCCCAAAACCAGGGTTCTTTACTTGGTGTGGACACACAAGAGCCAAATTTAGTACATAGTGATGAAACACAGCCCATCACAGAGTTGTGCAAGTCTGAATGCCGGAATAAAGCTAGCATGCTAGAAAGAGAAATAACAGCTACTACACACAAAATTTTACCATCACATTCACGCAGTAAAGAACTAAATTACTCATGATCTTCTGTATTATCACAAAATGCACATTTTGAGTCCATGGATTCTCATGATTTAACAGTCTGTGAAATCACTGCACCACACAACAAAGAGCTACTAAAACTGCAACATGCTTAAACAGATACCCACAAAGAAGGTTAATGAAGAAAGCATCTTGCAGACTTCAGCAAGTTTACTGTGACCTGTGTGTTATCAGTTAACTCTCTCTCAGTTTGTTGAAGTTCAAACCGCCCTGCCTGTAAAACTGAAATGATTCAATGATCTTTGTAGAGTTTTATTTTTCTCCTGCTCTTCTCGCTTTAGAAACAACGAAGTGTTATACTTCAAGGTTCTATTCTCCGGACACTTTTCCCAATCATTAAACTTACACAGCAGCCACCATTAATTACAATATTTCACAAGATTTTCGTTCCTCATATTTCAAGTGCTTTCCTATGTTTTAAAACACCTCCCAATACAGATTTCTTAACAACACGACTGAAAACAGTCGTTTCCAACCCCATCTCCTAAGTAAAAACCATGAGAAGAGGGAGGGAGGGGGGGAAAGCACAGGGCTGCTTGCAGCGCAAGTGGGAAAAGTGGGGAGAAGGTTTTACGGCACACTTATACCACAAAGAAACAATTCTGACAACAACCAGTAAAACTCACGTTCCTGACAAGCTGCTTGATTTTCAGAGAGGCAATACACAGAAACACATAATATGTACTGTAAAACTCGCAGATAACATGTTGATAGCAAACATTAGCATCCTCTACTGCTAATTACAACACCATTTCTTCCTTAGCTTCTAAGTTTTGAACCTGCTTATTGATGACCTCTTGAAGACGGTCAATAAATTGCATGTAATTCTCGTTGGGACCCTGATTAATAGTTGCAAATGATTTGGCTGCTTTGTCAGTTTCAGGCACCTTTATCATAGCTTGATATGTGAGGTCTCTTGACTGCCTCAGGATTTCAGAAACTTATTGTGCCTGTAGTTGCGGTATGCCAATTAGTGTCTCTTCCAAGAGTTGGGGGGTACCTGCCCCTTTCAATGAATCCCCATCGTTCTGTCTGAAATGATCTATTGCTGTTACGTTGCATAGGTCTAATTTTGCTTTGAGTCTTTCATGGTTTTTATCTGATCTTGGGGCAACTCGTACACATACTCCTTTTAACTTTTCAAGAATATGCTGCAAACCCTCATCTTCATCCATGTCATCAGATAACGTGGACTTGAACAGTGCTGGAGAATCATTAGTAACAGGGGGGTTTGGCCTTTTTCTTTTTTTTTTTTTTTCAAATCTAGTCCAGGGAAGCCACCCCCCTCCCCTGTCTCTGCATGTTCCCATTGCTCTTTTAATCCTCTCAAAGTCTCTAGCAACAAGTGCCATGTTGTTAACAGTTCAGTTGTTTCTTTGCATCTTTCACTAGTGCTTTGCCCCATAGTAACACAGTCCTTCCTTCGTAAAGTCAATTCCAGAGGGCTAATACCCTGCTTCTTCAGAAGCAACTTCCATGTAGATAATATAATACCCTCTTCTTTAGATAAGTTCCACCCCCCTGTTCCCGGTAGCTCACCAACTCTTGGCGTGGTGTCTTTTCAAGGATCCGGATCTTCGGCAGCTCCCCCCTGCTGCTCTATCAGCTGTACCGGGCTCCGTCTCCACAGCTTGTCTTCGGCTACCACAGCTTCACCGCTGTCTCTTCTTCATGCGAGATCCTTCTTCATACAGGATCAGGTCGGGGTCACCGTATGTCGTGGTTGAGACGGACAAACAACATAGACCAAGTTCTTCCAGGATGAAAGTAGTAGATGCCATTTAATGCCACAGGAAATCAAGTGTGATCACAGTCAGTTATAGCCATCATAATATATGTAATATGCTGCGTATTTGTTGTCTCATCTCTCAGCAGCCATTCTGGTGTCTAGGATGAAATGAAGAGACAGAAGAACTACTTGGCCCTCCATCCTCCAGAGTACCCAACCTGGTATGGTTTGCACAGAAAGATGTAAACCTGTTTTCTTCAGACTGCTCACATTCTTTGCATCTCACCAGCAGCAAGAAGGAAGCAGCACAGTTGTTCAGTAAGTTCAGTGTGCTGCATGTTAATTGACTTGATATAATAATAGACTCATCATAGAATGGTATGTGTGGCGATGAAGAACGACGCACACGTGGACGCAGATAAAGACGTGCACACACAGGCAGAGGTCATGTTCAGCAGGGAACAAAGAGCAAGGCAGAGCTAAGCTGAGTCAAGCTGAGGCTCTTTTTATTAACCATTCTCAATTTATAGATTTACAGATAGGGACCTGGACTAAGACGTTAGACAGGATGTTTTTTCAATAATTGTTATTCCAAACACGCCACACTCATGTTGTGACTGTGTTCAGTCACATTCCCACTCATTCACAGCCCAGGCCTGTGTCGAGGGTTAAGATTGCGGGGTGACAATCAAACCCTGGCAGATGTATTGTTAACCTCCTCTCCCCCCCACTTCCCCCTTTTGCCCCTCCCTCTCCCCCCTTCCCACTCAGGACAGGCGATCGGTAGGGAAAGAAGGACAGAGAGAAGAGAGTTGGAAAAGTTAAAGATGTTTTACTAATGCTACTAATAAGAATAGAGAAAATAATACAAAATATACAAAACCAATCTTGTAAGTCTCAGCAACTGCAGAGCCAGCACCCAAAGTCCTGGATTAGACTCTGTAGCCAACCGGAGCTGGATTCAGTCTGTCACCAGGCCTCAGTTCGCAGGGACGACCAGCAAGGTCCTCTCCTAATGTCAGCCATGAGGAAAAAAGGGAAAAAGGGCATAAGGATGAGATCCTCGTGATCTCCCACTTTTATATGAAGTATTCACGTGAATGGAATGTTATACACCGTTGGTCAGTCTCTCGGTCATCAGTTTCTTGTTGCCCCTCTCGTGAGATGTCCATCTGTGCTTATCAATAAGTTTGCATTCCATTGCTAGGTTTAACCAAAACATGTGTTGGGTTCTCCAGGAAAATGCAGCTAACATGAAGGCTTTAGCTGACAGGCAAATTCACTAAAAGAGAAACTTGTTTTTAACAAAACCAGGACATTCCACCCCTTATAATATGACATTCACTGAATACTTATCAATACAATCTATCAATACAATCTAATTAATCACTACTACTATATATATATATACATATGTACATATATACACAGGAGTAATTAATCAGTGGACCATCCTTTGAAAAGTTCATTAAGTTCATTTTGTCACAACAGTCTCCCAGGGCAGGAAAAATGGTACAAGTGCATCTCATGAACACTGTGGGTTAAGGACACCACTTCGAAGAAGGTGTCGGGCGCCACTCGAAGAAGCTAGCTCTAGTTTCATCACCATTGTCTTGATCTGTAAGACACTTATTAAACATTGTTAGTGCGGCAATTCACATCATACAGTTCAGCATTGCATATTTTCACCTAAAATCAAATCCCCTTGAGGTACACACCGAACTTCTCCATCCTTAAGCATCACCCACCAGGTGCTGCCAGGTCCCTGGGCAAAAACAATCCCACGAATAGGTTTGCCTTTGCCTGAGGCAGGAGTAACCCAGACTGCCTTTCCTAAGATATTTTTCATGTGTACTACAGGGACTTTATCTCCTTCTACAGTCCGTAGAATTTCTGATTGGGCAGGCCCGGCTCGATTGGTTGATCCCCTAGTGTTGACCAACCAAGTGGCTTTTGCTAAATGTGAATCCCAGTTTTTAAAGGTTCCACCACCAAGTGCCTTTAGTGTAGTTTTTAACAAACCATTGTACCTTTCAATTTTCCCAGAGGCTGGTGCATGATATGGAATATGATATACCCACTCAATACCATGTTCTTTGGCCCAATTGTCTATAGTACTGTTTTTGAAATGAGTACCATTGTCTGATTCAATTCTTTCTGGCGTACCGTGCCGCCAAAGGACTTGCTTCTCAAGGCCCAAGATAGTATTTTGGGCTGTAGCATGAGGTACGGCATATGTTTCCAACCATCCAGTGGTTGCTTCCACCATTGTAAGTACATAACGCTTACCTTGACGTGTTTGTGGAAGTGTAATATAATCAATCTGCCAAGCTTCTCCATACTTATACTTTAACCATCGCCCCCCATACCATACAGGTTTTAACCGTTTTGCTTGTTTGATTTCGGCGCAAGTTTCACATTCATGAATAACCTGTGAAATAGTGTCCATAGTTAAATCCACCCCTCGATCACGAGCCCATTTGTATGTTGCATCTCTACCTTGATGCCCTGAAGCATCATGGGCCCATCGAGCTAGGAAAAGTTCACCTTTATGTTGCCAGTCCAAGTCCACCTCAGCTACATTAATCTTAGCAGCTTGATCCGCTTGTTGGTTGTTTAGATGTTCCTCGGTGGCTCGACTTTTAGGCACATGAGCATCTACATGACGAACTTTCACAGGCAGCCTCTCTAGCCGAGCAGCAATGTCTTGCCACAGTGTGGCAGCCCAAATGGGTTTACCTCTGCGCTGCCAGTTGCTTTTCTTCCATTGCTGTAGCCACCCCCACAAGGCATTTGCTACCATCCATGAGTCAGTATAGAGATAAAGTATTGGCCACTTCTCTCGTTCAGCAATGTCCAAAGCCAGCTGGATGGCTTTCACTTCTGCAAACTGACTGGATTCACCTTGTCCTTCAGTGGCTTCTGTAACTTGTCGTGTGGGACTCCACACAGCAGCTTTCCACCTTCGATGTTTTCCTACAAGACGACAGGATCCATCTGTGAACAGTGCATACTGCTTATCAGTCTCTGAAAGCGCATTATATGGTGGTGCTTCTTCAGCACGTTTTACTTCATCCTCATCTGGAGACATCCCAAAGTCTTTGCTTTCTGGCCAGTCTGTAATCACTTCTAATATACCTGGACGGTTGGGACTTCCAATTCGAGCTCGTTGCGTGATCAGTGCAATCCATTTACTCCATGTAACTTCGGTTGCATGATGTGGAGAGGGAACCGTCCCTTTGAACATCCAGCTCAGCACCGGCAGTCGAGGTGCCAGGAGGAGCTGTGCTTCAGTGCCGATCACTTCTGAAGCAGCTCAAACTCCTTCAGATGCTGCTAGTATCTCCTTTTCAGTTGGAGTATAGTTGGCCTCAGATCCTTTGTATCCTCGACTCCAAAAACCTAAGGGTCGACCTCGGGTTTCTCCCGGTGCTTTCTGCCAGAGGCTCCAGGTAAGTCCAGTATCTCCGGCTGCGGTGTAGAGCACATTTTTAACATCTAGTCCAGTTCGGAGTGGTCCAAGGGCCACCGCATGAGTTATCTCACACTTAATTTGTTCAAAGGCTTGTCGTTGTTCAGGGCCCCACTCAAATTGGTTCTTTTTACAAGTCACTCGATAGAGAGGGCTCACAATGTGGCTGTAGTCAGGAATATGCATTCTCCAAAAACCTACAACGCCCAAGAAAGTCTGTGTCTCCTTTTTATTAGTAAGTGGAGACATTGCTGCAATTTTGTTGATCACATCCATTGGGATCTGACGACGGCCATCTTGCCATTTTATTCCTAAAAACTGGATCTCTCGTGCAGGTCCCTTGACCTTGCTCCGTTTTATGGCAAAACCAGCATCCAAAAGAATATGAATTATTCTCTCACCTTTCTCGAAGACTTCTTTCGCTGTGTCGCCCCATACGATGATGTCATCAATATATTGCAAGTGTTCTGGAGCTTCACCTTGCTCCAGCGTGGTCTGGATCAGTCCATGGCAGATGGTAGGACTGTGTTTCCACCCCTGGTGCAAGCGATTCCATGTATACTGGATGCCCCTCCAAGTGAAAGCAAACTGCGGCCTGCACTCTGCTGCTACAGGAATAGAGAAAAATGCATTAGCAATGTCAATTGTAGCATACCACTTGGCTGCCTTTGACTCCAGTTCAAATTGCAGTTCTAGCATGTCAGGCACAGCAGCACTCAGTGGTGGTGTAACTTCATTCAGGTCACGACAGTCTACAGTTAGTCTCCACTCGTCACTAGACTTACGCACTGGCCAGATTGGGCTGTTAAAAGGTGAGCGAGTCTTACTGATCACACCCTGGCTTTCCAATTGACGGATCAGCTACTGGATAGGAGTCAAAGAGTCTCGATTGGTGCGATATTGTCGGCGATGCACCGTTGTGGTAGCAATTGGCACCTGCTGATCGTCAACCCTCAGCAGTCCTACAACAGAAGGGTCATCTGAAAGACCAGGCAAATCAGACAGCTGTTCAATTTTCTCAGTGTCCACAGCTGCTATACCAAATGCCCACCTATACCCTTTTGGGTCCTTAAAATACCCTCTCCTGAGGTAGTCTATACCAAGGATGCACGGAGCATCTGGACCAGTCACAATGGGATGCTTTTGCCAGTTTTTTCCAGTTAGGCTCATTTCAGCCTCTACAACAGTCAGCTCCCGGGATCCCCCAGTCACTCCAACAATATTGATGGATTGCGTTCCTTTATAATTAGAAGGAATTATTGTGCACTGAGCACCAGTGTCCACTAAAGCTTTGTACTCCTGGGGTTGTGTTGTACCAGGCCATAGTATTTGTACAGTCCAATAAACTCTGTTATCCCTTTCCTCCACCTGGCTGGAGGCAGGACACCTCTAATTCCTGTTTTGCACAGTCTCTGGGTGTGAATTAGAGGTTCCTTCAAGAGCATCAGAATCTCTTCTGCTCCTTTTGTAAACTGGAGCAGCCACCTTCCAGGACAGCCTGACAACATTTACACATCACACATCCTTGGGGCCGGTGTTCCGGCCCAAGATACCATTCTCATGAGCCTGGACTATCACTCCTTATAATAATGAAAAACATACTTCTGTATAACCTTACCAAGGTCCTTTATATTTTGACTAATTGCTGTGATTTAATCATGTTAGTATTATTTCTTCTTTGACCATCTCGATGGTCATGTTAGTATTTATCTTCCTTTATCATCCAAGTGGTTGGAACCTCACATCCTGCTGTTCCCACTGTATGGTTTGGAAGGGACCTTAAAGATCATCTAGTTCCAACCACCCTGCCATGGGCAAGAACACCTTCCACTAGATCAGGATGCTCAAAGCCCCAGACAACCTGCCCTTGAACACTTCCAGGGATGGGGCATCTGGAACTTCTCTGGACAACCTGTTCCAGTGCCTCATCGCTCTCATGGTGAAGAATTTCTTCCTTATAGTTAATCTAAATCTACCCTCTTTCAGTTTAAAGCCATTACCCCTTTTTCCTATCACTACATGCCCTTGTAGAAAGTCCCTCTCTAGCTTTCTTGTAGGCCCCCTTTAGGTACTGGAAAGCTGCTATAAGGTCTCCCCGGAGCCTTCTCTTCTCCAGGCTGAACAACCTCAACTCTCTCAGTCTTTCTTCATAGGAGAGGTGCTCCAGCCCTCTGATCATCTTCGTGGACCTCCTCTGGACTTGCTCCAAGAGGTCTATGTCCCTCTTATGTTGGGGGTCCCAGAGCTGAATGCTGAACTCCAGGTGGAGTCTCACAAGAGCAGAGGGGGAGAATCACCTCCCTCAACCTACCGCCTAGCCTCCTTGCCATTCTTGCACAATTTCCATACATTCCACCCCCTTGCTCAGGGGACAGCTTCTGCTAGGACCAGCAAAGCCAGAGTTGTTCATTTGGGTTTGTGAGGTGTAGCACAGAGCAATTTACAGGGGCATACAATAAACACATATAGAAAAAGAAAAAAACATATTTCTACAATAATGTTTTAAATTAGGTGTCCCATTCACTTTGTCAAGGAATTAGTCATTCAGCCAGGCATTATCAGTAGATTGTTTCACTTGCTGCATTAATCCCAAAGATGTGAGATGTCTTCTTCCATGTTGACTAGTTCATCATTATGTTGAAGCACCACATGCCTTCAAAATAAGCAGCATTTGCAGCCACTACCTACTTAGAGGAAACCACAAGAAGAAACATTAATGTTAAAATCCCTTAGCATGGCACAATTCTGTAATACAGCTACAAGGGTTGTCATGCTAGTGAAACACATTGTTAAGAGATCTGCAACCGTTAATTTCTCCTAAATATTAAAGGTAAATGATTAGGCTACAGTAGAGGCTGAACAGATCTAAGTTTACCAGGATAAATCTAAGTTAATCAATAGGAGTGTTGTCACCTTCCAGTAATACATATGCTGTTGCTCCAGCTCCTTTAGTTTAACAACCTGGGTTTAACAACCTGGTGTGGGGTAATTGCCCATGCAGACTGAAAAGTCGTGGCCTGCACGTTTTCAGATTGGACTTCACTTTGATATTGGGTCTGTGACACCAAGAACATTGTTCCAATGCTGTCTCCTCTAGATAAAACACGTGTTCACTGAAGATACCTGAAATACAAGAACTCGAGAATCTGATATTAGCAGAGGATGTAACATAAGAAGAGAAGTCAACGTGCAAAACCATACAGTATTCTCTGGAATTATATAAATTTTTGCATCTAGATCAATAGGTTGCAGTCCCACTTCACAATCCATTGATGTGAATAATTCCATTTTCTCTGTAGTTAGCCCTGACACTGTGTCCACAGAAGTGTATACATATTGCCACCCCCTAGAGGGGAGTAGGGGGCTGATATAATCGACCTGACAGGTATTCAAGGCCCATTGACCACGTTTTATCTTTCCCCATGGCCTATATAATGCCCTTAAATTAACTTTGTACAAGTGGCACAATGATGTGAGCATGTTTTACAAGTATATAATAGCAAAGCGGGTTGATTATGAGCAATGTCCCATGCCTGTGCAGCATAAGCTGATCCATGTCCACAAGCTATATGCATACTTAGAGCTTGAGCATGAAGTTCAGCAGAGGTCATATTATCTGCTTCCTTACTGTTTTGCGGCTCAAGTGAATCAACTTTATTGTGCTCTTCTATTAATCCTTCACAAGGGGAATCCTCCTCCACAGATGATTTAGGGATAAAAGTTCTCCAATGCCCTAAAAATCCTAAAAAGGCATGTAATTGTTTTACTGCAGCTGGTACAGAAAACTGCTGGACTGTGTGATATACCTTATCTGGTATTTCTCGAAGCTGCCTATGCCAAACTATTTCTAAAAATAGTACAGTAGCACTAGGGTCCTGTGTTTTAGTCAGATTAATTGCCCAGCCTTGGTCCTGTAAATACACCTTCAAAAATTCAGCAGCTGCTTCAGTTTCTTGTTGTGACACTGCCATAATCAACAGATCATCAATATAATGGCAATCAGTAATGGTACCCAACCATAATGCTATATTAGCTACTATGATTTGATGGCAAACGGAGGGACTGTATTTGTATCTCTGAGACAACACTCGGCAAGTGTATTGCTTTTGTTGCCAGGTAAAGGCAAACTGGTCTTGCATTGAGGTGACAGGCGGGGTGGGGGGTGGGTGCAGTGTTGGCAGTGGGACTAGGGCTGGTTGATTTTTTTGCATAAACATTAACTTTTGCAAGCGGCAAAACATTTCTGATGGTGTGATCCCACCTATTTCTAATCATGGGATACCAGCTTGTACAAAATCATTCCATATTTGTGTCCGCCTCACCCGTGCTGTAACTCCTTTCAGTTTTGCTGGCTTTCCTTTATTCACCACCCAAACAGAGGGTCCTGAAATTACAGCCCCAATTCCCCTCAAGGCATTTACTAGAGTGCCTGCATTGCCCGTAGCATTTGTCACTGTTGGCAGAATCACGGGTATTAGTGAGGCAGGCGGTCCTCTAAGAAGTTGCATTTTAATACTTCTTGTCACTGCTACCCTGTCCAGATCGGATCCCATAATCAATGCAGATGCCACCCCCATCCACCACACTAAATTAATACCATCCTCCATTGTGCACCAGTTTCCACAGGACAAC
Source organism: Patagioenas fasciata (assembly GCF_037038585.1). NCBI lineage: Eukaryota > Metazoa > Chordata > Aves > Columbiformes > Columbidae > Patagioenas > Patagioenas fasciata. The sequence continues at coordinate 21,448,417 of NC_092559.1, forward strand.
ACACATTCAACAGGTTCAACATATGCTGTTAAAACTGCAGCACACAAACACTGACATAGCGTAGGTGCAATAATATCTTGCCCGTCAGGACCTCTGACATTTTGCAGTTGAGCATATCCTCGTATCAGATCATCATTGGCTATAGGGCTTAATAAAACTTTTTCATCTGCTAATAAATGGATAGACGCATCTCCACTCTCCCAAGCTGGCAAAATCCGTGCCAGTATTCCTTCCCCACTCTTCTGCTTCTCGGAGAGTGAGTACACGTGATCTGCCCCTCCTCATCTGCTTGTTCCCGCTGCCACATCATTTGTATGGGGGGCTGTGCTCCCACCACCTCCCTGCCATTTAAGTCAGGATCAAATTAAAACTCAATATTGGAGACTGAGGATTCACTCCAAATATTTCCATCCCATTCCTCGGGATTCCAAGATCATTTTGTGGTGAGAGATGGACAGATCTTGACAAAGCCACTCAGAGACTGAAAGGGCCTGTAAAAGCCCGAAAAAATCTGATGGGGATTTACAGAGCCCAGCAGAGCCCGAAAGAGCCTGACAAAGCCCAACAGAGCCTGACAAAGCCCAACAGAGCCTGACAGATAGCAACAGAGACCGACAGAGCCCCAAAGGGGCTTACAGAGCCTCACAGGTCCTGACAGAAGCCTTCAAAGCCCGACAGAGACCGACAAAGCCCAACATGGATCAAAAAAGCCCAACAAAGCCTGATGTAGCCTGACAGATAATGACAGAGCCCAACAAAGCCAGAGAAAACCCAAAAGATCCCAACAAATTCTGAAAGAACTCGACAGGGCCTGAGAGAGCATGACAGGGCCCAACAAAGACCAACAGAGCTTATAGGGCCTGACAGATCCTGACAGACCCCGACAGACCCTGACATAGCCTACCAGAAACTTACAGAGTGTGCAAGAGCCACACAGAGCCCAAATAAACACGAAACGGAACTTGAAAGAGCCAAACAGAGCCTGACAGGAATTGACAGATCCCAACTAAGCCCTACAGTGCCCGACAGAGGTCAAAAGAACCAACAGAGACAGATAAAGCATAACAGACCAGGAAAGAGCATGACAGGACCTGACAGATCCTGACAGAAACCGACAGAGTCCAACAGAACTCGACAAAGCTTGACAGAGCCCTCCAGGACCTGACAGACAAAGACAGGGCCTGCCAGAGCCCAACAAAGCTCAACAGGGTTTGACAAATCCTGACAGCACCTGATAGATAACGATAGAGCCCGGCAGGACCTGACAGAGGCTGACGAAGTGCAAGAGAGATTAAAGAGCTCAACAAAGCATTACAGAGCCCCACTGAACCTAACACATCTTGACAGAGCATTACAGATCCCGACAGAATCTGACAGAGACCAACAGGGCCCAACAAAGCTTGAAAGAGCCCAAAACCACCCAATGTAGTCTGACAGAGATCAAGAATACCTAACAGTGCCTGACAAATCCCGACAGAGTCCTAGAAATCCTGACATGGCCTGACAGAGCCTGAATAAGGGCTAAAAAGCCTAACAAAGCCTAACAGACCCCGACAGGGATTGAAAGAGCCTGACAAAGCCCTACAGAACCCCACAGAGTCTGACAAGGCCTGACAGGGCTCTACAGAGTCTGAAAGTGCCTGATCAAGCAAAAAAAGCCCAAAAAAGCTTGACAGAGCCTGACAGAGCTTGACAGAGCCCAAGAGAGACCGACAGATCTCGACAAAGTCACACAGAGACCGACAGGGCCTGAAAGAGCCTGACAAAACCTGAGAGGGATTGACAGAGCCCTATAGACCCTGACATCGCTTGACAGAAACTGAAAAAAACAAACAAAACCTGATAGACCCTAACAGAACCTGACAGAGCCTGACAGAGCATGCCAGGGCCTAACAAAGCCTGAGAGAGCCTGACAGGACCTGACAGAGCACGACAGGGCACAACAAAGTATTACTCTTTGGGGCCTGCTAGGGTTCTATCAGGTTCTGTCGAGATCTGTAAGGCTCTGTCAAGCTGTGTCAAGCCCTGTCATGCTCTGCAATGCTTTGCTGAGCTCTTTCAGACTCTGTCATGCTTTATCAGTCTCTGTCAGGCCCTACCGGGATCAAAAAAGCCCAACAAACCTTAATACCGCACAACAACACTTGACACGTCCTGATAGAGCCCAAATAAACCTGACAGAGCCCGAGTAGGACCCACAGAGTCAGACAGAAGCCAACAAAGACTGATAGAGACCATCACAGCTCGAAAATTACCTAGAGATCCTCACGTAGATAGACGGAGCCTGTCATGGCCTAAAAGACCTGGACAGAGCTTGACAAGGCCTGACAGAGCCAGACAGGGTATGACACAGATTAACAGTGCCCCACCTGTCCCAAAAAACACTGACAAAGCCTGATAAGGCCTGACAGATCACTACAGAGCCCAAAAAATCCTGGGAAATCCCAACAGATCCTGAGAGATCCTGACAGAACCTGACAGGACCTGACAGAGGATGACAGAGCCCAAAAAAGCTAGACAGATCCTGACAGAACCCGACAGGGCCTGACACATTCTGACAGAACCTGACAGAGCCCTCCAGGGACTTACAGAGCCCGCAAGAGACTGATAGAGCCCGACAAAACCTGACAGAGCCCGACAGGGCCTGACAGATCCTGACCAAACCCCACAGAGCCCGCCAAGCACTGAAAGATCCTGCAAGAGACTGACAGGGCCTGACAAAACCTGACAGAGCCCATCAGAGCTTGATAAAGCTAGACACAGCCCACCAGGGCGTGACAGAGTCCAAAACAGCTCAACAGGGTTCGACAAATCCTAACAGCGCCTGATAGCGAATGATAGAGCCCGTCAGGACCTGAGAGAGGCTAAAAAAGTGTGACAGAGACTAAAGAACTCAACAAAGCATTGCTACAGAGCCTGATAGGTCCTGACACAGCTTGACAGATCCTTACAGATGTAGACAGAGCCCGACAGGGCCAGACAGAGCTTGAAAGAGCCCAACAGAACCTGACAGGAACTGACATAGTCCAACGAAGCCTGACAGTGCACAACAAACTCGACAAGGCCCAATAGAGTCAGATAAAGCGTGACAGAGCCTGAAATAGCTTGACAGGGCATGAAAGAGTTTACCAGAAACTGAGAGTGACCGCCAGGGCATGATAGAGCCTGAATGAGCCAGACAGACTTCGACAAATCTTTACAGGGCCAAACAGAAACTGAGAAAGCCTGACAGAGCTTAAAAAAGTCTTACAGGGCCCAAGAAAGCTTGACAGAGCACAACGGGACCTGACAGAGACCGACAGTAGTCAACAGGACCTTATAAATCCAGACAACACCTGACAGCGAACTATAGAGTCCAGCAGGACCTGACAGGCTGAGAAAGAGTGACAGAGACTGAAATAGCTCAACAAAGCATTACAGAGCACGACAGGGCCTGACACAGCTTGACAGAGCTTTACAAATCCCAACAGAATCTGATAGAGCCTGACAGGGCCCAACAAAGCTTGAAAGTACCCAACAGCACCCAATAGAGCCTGACAGAGCTCGACAATACCCAATAGAGCCTGACAAAACACAACAGAGCCCTACAAATCTTGAAATGTCCTCACAGAGCTTGATAGACCTTGAGGAAGACTAACAGAGCCCAACAAAGCCTGAATAAGAGCAGGAAAGCCCGACAGTGCCTGAAAAAGCCTGATAGAGCTGGACAGGGTTTGAAATACCTGACAAAACCGACAGAACCCAACAGGGCCTGACAGAACATGACAGGTCTTTACAGAGCCTGAAAAAGACTGGTAGGGCAGAAAGAGCCCAAAAAAACTTGACAGAGACATACAGAGCCTGACAGAGCCTGACAGAGTCCGACGTTTCTTGACAAAGGCACACAGAGACCGACAGGGCCTGGAAGAGCCTGACAAAACCTGACAGGGATTGACAGAGACCTACAGAGCCAAACAGAGCCTGACAAAGCCAAGCAGAGCCTGACAGATTGTGACAGAGACCAACTTAACCCAAAAGGGGCTTACAGAGTCCCACATGTCCTGACAGATGTCGTCAAAGCCTGACAGAGACTGACAAAGCCCGTCAGGGATCAAAAAAGCCCAACAAAGATCAGCATTGCCCAACAACGCTTGATGGGGCCTGACAGAGCCCAAAAAACCTGGCAGAGCCTGAACATGCCTCACAGACTTAGACAGAAGCTGACAAAGCCTGATAAAACAAATCACAGCCCAAAAATGCTCTGAAAAACACGACATAGATACATAGAGCCCGTGATGGCCTAAAAGACCTGGACAGAGCTTGACAAAGCCTGACAGAGCCTGATAGGGTATGACACAGATTAACAGTGCCCTATATACCCCAAAATAGCCCGACATAGGCTGATATGGCACGAGAGATCACAACAGAGCCTGACAACGCTGCAGAAAGCCCAACAGAACCCGACAGATCCTGACAGATCCTGACATTGCTTGACAGAGCACAACAGGGCCTAACAAAGCTCTACAGATCGTGAAAGAACATGATAGGGCCTGACAAAGTATGACAGAGTCCTACAGATCCTGACAGATCCGGACAGAACCCGACAGGGCCTGACAGAGCATGACTAGGTGCTTTTTGGCTCTTTCAAGCTTTGTTGGGTTCTCTCGGGCTCTGTCAGGTTCTGTCGCAATCTGTAAGGTTCTGTCAAGATGTGCTAGGCTCTGTCTGGCTCTTTTAAGTTCTGTTTAGCCCTGTTGGGCTCTGTCGCGATCTGTAAGGCTCTGTCAAGCTGTTTCAGGCCCTGTCACACTCTGTAATGCTTTCTTCAGCTCTTCTAGTTCGTGTCGCACTTTGTCAGCCTCTGTCATGTCTTGCTGGGCTCTATAGTTCACTATCAGGTGCTAAGAGGATTTGTCGAACCCTGTTGAGCTGTGTTGGGCTCTGGCAGGCCCTATCATGCTGTGTCAAGGCCTGGTGGGCTCTGTCAAGCTTTATGGAGCTCTCTTGGGCTCTGTCAGGTTTTGTCAGGCTCTATCAGGCTCTGCTAGGCTTTCTCGGGTTTGATCAGGGTCTGTCAGGCAATGTCAGGATTTGTAGGACTCTGTTGAGTTTTGTCGGGCTCTGTTGGACTTTGTCAGGCTCTGTCAGGGTCTGTAGGGCTCTGTCAGTCTTTGTCAGGTTTTGTCAGGCTCTTTCAGGCCCTGTCGGTCTCTGTGAGGTTTTGTTGAGATCTGTTGGTTTGTCTCAGGCTCTGTGAGGTGCTGTCGGTCTCTGTCAAGCTCCTTTGGGCTCTTTCTGCCCTACCAGGCTTTGTCAGGCTCTGTAAAGCCCTGTCATGCTCTGTCAGGCCTTGTCAGGCTCTGTCAGGTTCTGTCGGGCTTTATAAGGCTTTTTCGGTCTCTATCGTGGTCTGTTGGGTCATATCAAGGTTTATCGTGCTTTTTTGGGGCATATAGGGCACTGTCAATCTGTTTCTTGCCCTGTCAGGCTCTGTAGGGCCTTGTCAAGCCTTGCCTAGGTCTCTTAGATCGTTACTGGCTCTGTCTATCTAAGTCGGGCTCTCTAGAGCATTTTCGGGCTGTGATGGGCAATATCGGGCTTTGTCGGCTTCTGTCTGTCTCTGTGGGGATCTGTCGGGATCTGTAAGGCTCTGTCAAGCTGTGTCAGGCCCTGTCGTGCTCTGTAATGCTTTGTTGAGCTCATTCAGGCTCTGTTCCATTTTGTCAGTCTCTGTCAGGCCCTACTGGACACTATAGTTTGCTGTAAGGTGCTGTTGGGATTTGTCTGGCCCTGTCGAGTTCTGTTGGGCTCTGTCAGGCCCTGTTGGGTTCTGTCGGGCTTTTTTTGGGCCCTGTGAGACTGTGTCGGGCTCTGTCAGGCTTTCTCAGGTGCTGTTGGGCTCTGTCAAGCTTTGTCGAAGTCTGTCAGGTTCTGTCATGCCCTTGCGGGCTCTCTCAGTTTCTGGTAGGCTCTGTTAGGCCCTGACATGCTCTGTCAGGCCCTATCAATCTCTTTCAGTTCCTGGCAGTCTCTGTCAGGTTCTGTCAGGATCTGTCAGGCCCTGTCAACCTCTGTTGGTCTTTGTTGGGCCCTGTCATGCTCTATCAGGTCCTGTCAGGTTCTCTCAGGATCTGCCGGGATCTGTTGGGCTTTCTCGGGCTCTGTTGTGGTCTGTCGGGCCATATCAGGTTTGTTGGGCTTTTTTGGAACATGTAGTGCACTATCAATCTGTGTCATGCCCTGTCAGCCTCTGTCAGGCTCTGTCAAGCTCCTTTGTGCTCTTTCTGCCCTACCAGGATTTTCCAGGTTCTGCCAAGCTTTGTCAGGATTTTTTGATCCCTGTCAGGGTCTGTCAGGAGTTGTAGGGCTCAGTTGGGTTTTTTCATGCTATGTTGGGTTTTGTCGAGCTGTGTCAGGCTCCATTGGGCACTTCTGGGCTCTTTCAAGAATTGTTTGACCCGGTCGGGGTTTGTCAGGTTCTGTCGGAATCTGTAAGGCGCTGTCAAGCTTTCTCAGGCCCTGTTGTGCTCTGTAATGCTTTGTTCAGCTTTTTCAGGCTCTGTTGCGTTTTGTTGGCTTCCATCAGACCCTACTGAGGCACGGAAATGACCTTAAAACCCTTGAATTGTTAGGAAGGTATGTATTTACATATTTATTTACGGCGCTGGAGACACAGGGAATCATTTCACCTAATACGTGTGTAAATTTCCAGGAGCTGTGAGCTTGTTTAAATGCAGTGAAGGCGTCAGTGAAGTCCTGTTTTTTGTACAGTAAGTTACACAGAGTTAAGCAAGGCTAGACAATAGTGATGTGGGTTAAAGGGTTAGTTCTTTGCGTTTTAATTAGTTAATTGTCAATTCCCTGTATCAACTTGTGGTTTGAATGTGGGTTTATATCAATGAGTGGCAATTAAATGTTGTTCCACAGAACTTGGAAAATAGGATTTGATACAGCACTTTAAGTTAATTTGCTTTTATTATTATCTAATAATTTTGAGACCGGGAAAGTATTTAAGTTGTTGAACTCTGATCCCTAATTCAGTCGGTTGTTGGAGCAATAAAGGACTCAGCATTCCAATTCAATGTGAATCACACAAAGCCATTTATTACAGAAACAAACCTCCTTATATACGCAACTATTCTCTAATCACGCATCCACGCTCCAAGCATGGATTCGTTAAATAAGTATCACAGGCAGTCCACATGCTGGAGCCCCACCGATGATAGATCCGATGACTGACGCCATGCTGAGGCCCTGTTAATGAAGAAACGCCCCTCTTTCTCACAGAAGATTCTGTTCTCAATTTCTCCAAGTGGCCTTGAGATTCCTTTGGGCCTGACTAATTCAACAACATATCTCCATATAACCAAACCCCTCCACAGCTGGTAATAGAGAAATTCGTACAAATTGGGTTATAAACAGAATAACAGAGGACCTCTGCCCGGTGGTAGTAAACCCATACAACTTACTGACTGTATTAACTCTAATTTGATTTGGATTACAGTTTTAGATTTAAAAGATACCTTTTTGACTCTCTCTCCATGAAGTCAGCCAGATAATATTTATGTAAAACCCAGCTCACATGGATTTTGTTGCCACAAGGATTTAAGAACAGTCTGACAATATTTGGAAATCAGCTTGCTAAAGATCTTGAATCTTGGGAAGCCCCATCTGATGAAGGACAGATGCTACAATATGGGGATAACATTTTGATCGCTACCCGAACAAATAAGACGTGCATAACCTGAACTGTAAGTCTACTGAACTTTTTGTGGCTCCAAGGATATTGGGTATCACAGAAGAAAGCCCAGATGATGCAGCAACAAGTAACTTATTTGGACTATGAAATTAGTGCAGGGCAAAGGACCCTGGGACAGGCTCGAGAGGAGCCTATATGCCAAACTCCGAAGCCTCAAACTGAAAAAGAATGACGGACCCTTTTTGGGCATGACAGGGTGGTGCCGGTTGTGGATTTATGATTATGGATTGCTTGTCAAGCCATTGTTTGTACTAGCAGCCACAGATCAGGAACACCTGCAATGGAATAAAGGAGCTACACAAGCCTTTGAAGAACTTGGTAAGGCTTTGATGACAGCGCCTGCTTTAGGACTCCCAGATGTGAGTAAACCATTTTTTCTATTCTCTCATGAGAAGCAGGGAATAGCCTTTGGTATACTGGCACAGAATCTTGGCCCATACCGATGAGCAGCAGCCTATTTCTTCAAACAATTAGACGCAAAAGCAAAAGGGTGGCCTGGATTCCTACAGGCAGTTACAGCAGTGGTACTGAACATACAGGAGGCCCGGAAATATACCATGGGACAGAAAATGACTGTGCTAGTATCCCATACAGTGTCTACAGTTCTAGGTGAAAAGGGGGACATTGGCTTTCCCCACAAAGATTTCTCAAATATCAGGCTAAATCATGGTCACTAACATTGTCAATCCGACTTCTTTCCTCAGTGGTCACATTGGAAAACCAGTTCATCATAATTGCCTGGAAAACAATGAAGAAAAATACTCCAGCCAACAAGATCTAAAGGACAATCCTATGGAGAACACTGAGAACTGCTTTATGGATGAAAGTAGCAATATCCTGAACGGTGAAAGGCATGCTGGTTATGCTATAATTAGTAGCCATGAAGTAATGGAATCTGGACCTCTGCCTAAAAGTATCTCAGCACAAAAGGCAGTAATAATCGCCCTTACTTGTGCTCTGGAACTAGCTGTGGACTTTTATACGGACTCTAAGTATGCTTTCAGGATCGTGCTTGCACACAGAACTATTTGGAAGGAAAATGGACTCTTGAACTCTCAAGGCAAACATATCAAAAATGCAGAAGAAATATTGGCAGCTGAACTTCCTAAGAAGGTGGCAATCACGCATATCAAGGCACATCAGAAAGTGATCTCGGCATTGGAAAAACATAAAGAATCATCACCTTAGTAAAAGAATTTGCTAACCTCTTAGAAAAGGGGGGATGTCGTGGATGAGACGGACAAATGACACAGACCAAGTTCTTCCAGGATGAAAGTAGTAGATGCCATTTATTGTCACAAGTGCATTTTTATACAGTTTTACCAATTCATGTGTCTCTTCACTATTCGTTACAAGTTACAGCAGTAACATCCCATTGGCTACTTTTGCTATCATCAATGTTACTCTTCTACTCCCTTCTCTATCACGAGTACATCCTTAGCTTCTCTGGATACTCCTTTACTCCCATCTTTCTCACAGGTAGGCCTTCATATCTTCAAGGCTAATGTCTGTTCCCATGCCCTCGGTCAGGGAATCCACGGACCCACCGTAGTCCCCCACAGGGGGAATGTCATGGCTGAGATGGACAAATGACATAGACCAAGTTCTTCCAGGATGAAAGTAGTAGATGCCATTTCTTGCTACAAGTGCATTTTTATACATTTCTACCAATTCATGTGTCTCTTCACTATTGGTTACAAGGTACAGCAGTAACATCCCATTGGCTAATTTTGCTATCATCCATGTTACTCTTCTACTCCCTTTCTCTCACGGGTACATCCCTTCTCTCTCAGGGTATATCCCTTCTCTCTCATGGGTACAACTAAATATCTCTGGATACTCCTTTAGTCCCATCATTCTCAAGGCTAAACCTTAATATCTTCAAGGCTGATCTCTATTCCCATACTCTCTGTGAAGGATTCCACAGACCTGCTGTAGTTTCCCACAGGGGAATGACACAGGGATTTAACAATTAACTAATGAACACTTAAAGAACTAACACTTAAAGATTTAAAGATAATAAAGATAATAAAGATAATAATAATTGCAAAGGTAATAATTCTTTGGTGCATCCCTGGGTGAACTAGATAACAGAAACTTGGGCACAGGACAGGAGATATGCCAGTTTTAACCAACTCAGCAGTCTGAGACCTAACCATCTCATCACACTGGATTAAAGGTGACCATGTACAGAGAAGAGGACCCAGGTTCACAATCACTGTGTTAGTAACAGAATCAACTTTACAAGATGTTTCCTTCCATGTTCCCTTATGGAACAGGTCAGGATGGGTCTTCACTAGCTCTACCCTGGATATCGCTGGATCTGTTACAGTTGGATTAACATTAAGATAGCAACCAACCTTGTAACCATGGAATTCTTGTATTCAGTAACCAAACTCTATTCTTAAAGTTGACATAGATTTATGGTATATTCTTATAAGGCAGGTAACTGTAACCGAGCCTTATTCTTAAGGTGGACAGAGATTTACGATATATTCTTTTAAAGTTGGTACCTTAGAAAATAACTGGTAAACATAGCATCTTTTAGATAGGAAGTTTGTGTTAGAATAGGTGTGGAATATGCTAATGGTTGTCAGGGGTTGTAATGAATATGTATGTGACTAACTTGTATAATAAGGTGTAGTCTGAATCACCTGTTCGAAGCCAGCTTTGGGTGCGAACCCCTGGTTTCCCAGCGCTGAAATAAAGCACCGCATATAACTACGTCCGTGGTTATGTGTCCTGATTGCTAACATTTTGGTGACCCAGATGGGACCTCGCGGGCATTGGTGAGACAGATCGTGTCTCGATCCTGCTCCAGCTAGCACCGAGGTATTCTTGGGGAGTGCATCGGACGCGACCAGCTCTCCGCTGCTCACGATGGACCTCTGATTGGTAAGAAGGTGCTTTATCTGTTGCTTTACATGGATTATTGGGTACCCATCTGGTCTGGTTCTGGTCTGGTAGCCTGCTGGTCAGACATCTGGTAGCCTGTCGATCAGACACAGCGAAAGCCATGCTCAGTTGGGCAGGGAGCTCCTGAGGTATTGCCTAGGCAGCCGTCCGTTAGAGGGAAACCTCTGCAGGTTTGGCATCTGGTTTGGTTATTTAAGCCACAGGCTCGGCACCTGGTCTGGTCTGGTTATTTGCGTGCACCTGGTCTGGTTATCTATGTTGTTCAGCACCTGGTCTGTAGCCTTGGTAATTTGATCTGTATTTGCTGTTGAAACTGGTGATTTGATCCGTCTTTACTGTTGTTCTGGTAAAGTTATCTGTGTGTTATCCTTCTGTGTTAATCGCCTGTGTGTTACCCTTTTGTGTTGATATGAGCGATACAAAGATGTCACCATTAGACTGTTTGTTGAAACATTGGAAGGAGGCTGGATTTGGACAATCAATGAGTAAAAAGAAGTTAACTGAATATTGTACTCACTGCTGGCCTGAATATGACTTGCCTAATGAAATACGGTGGCCGCCGGAGGGTACTTTAGAACCTGGAACTATTAATGAATTAATGAGGTTTTGTCAAAGGGAAGGTAAATGGGATGAGGTACAGTACGTGGATCTCTTTTTCTATCTTGTACAAAAACAGGACTGGAGGAAGGAATGTGGGTTAATATTAGTATGGAGGGGCGGTACTAATGATAAATGTATGGGTTGTACGGCAGAAAAGAAATACATGACGTGTTTGGCAATAGAAAACAGCTGCGGTAATGCCTTAAAATTAGATTTGCCGTGTCTTGATGTTGCCCCTCCAGAAACTGAACCCTCTGCACCTAAACCCCTTAAACCCTCGGCACCTGTGCGTCTCACTGAAAGTGATATCAATTCCAGTGGGGATGAGGGGGCAGCAACCGGTGTAAAAGGAGTAACAACTACACCAATATCCCACAGGACTAGGCACAGAGAAAAGGAAGCCCAAAAGGGGGGTGGACTGCCAAATGTAATAGCACCCCTGAGACAAGCGGTAGGAGTGGGGGGAGAGACGGTTTATGTAAAAATCCCGTTTTCGCCAGGAGATTTAATGATCTGGAAACAATCAGCCGGTCCTTACCGGGAAAACCCGGACAAGGTTGCAAGGATAATTAAAATGATAATTAAAATGCAGAATCCTGATTGGGATGATTTACAAGTGATTCTTGACACATTAATGGATTCTACAGAAAAGGATATGGTTATACGGGTAGCAAGAGATAAAGCAAGGGAGGATATTCAGAATGGAATAGTGGGTGGCAATGTTGATGAAAATTTTCCAAAGGAGGATCCCAGATGGGATTATAATACTGGAGGTGGTCAGCTTAGCCTCCGGAGGTATCAGGACTGGTTATTGATCGGTGTTCAGACTGCTATGCCAAAACAAATGAATTGGTCAAAATTGTATAATGTTAGGCAGGAAAAGAATGAATCCCCTTCAGCCTTTTTAGAAAGATTAAAGAAAACTGCAAAGAGATATATGGATTTAGATATTGAAACAGAACAAGCAAGGGTTCAGTTGGCTTTAATCTTTTTGGGGCAGTCTCAGGATGATATTCGGAAGAAATTACAGAAACTGGAGGGGGCACAATTACGAGATCTGGATGTCATGTTAGAAACAGCCTGGAAAGTTTATAATAATAGAGAAAAGGAACAGTCGAGGCGTTCTCAGCAAGACTTGTTGGCCCTGGTCCAAGGACAAGGCAGGGGAATAGGAATGGAAGTCCGTGGCAGAGGAACTACAGGCGGCCGAGGGCGCGGTTTTCGGAATGTTCGGGGAACTCCTTTAAGACCTGTTGTAAAGCTTGGTATAAATCAATGTGCTTATTGTAAGGAGGAAGGACACTGGAAAAATGAATGCCCGAACCGTCCGGGCTCCACGAGTCAGGTACCAAGTGCAGCAGGGAATGCAATACAAACTATGGTGTTGGGGGAATATAATAATAACAGTTGACTATATGGCAGCACAAGAACCGATACCCAGAATAAGGAACCCCTTGTGACAATACAAGTGGGGGACCAGGATGTGAGATTTTTAGTGGATACAGGGGCTACTTATTCTGTGCTAAATTCTTTACAGGGAACAATAGGTCATAAAACGACAACGATTGTTGGTGCCACAGGGAAGGAAGAAGTACGGCCATTCCTGCAACCCTTAGATCTGCGTTTTGGAGAAAAGGAATTAACCCATGAGTTCTTATATGTTCCAGATTGTCCAGTTTCCCTTTTAGGACGGGATTTATTGACCAAATTGGATGCTGTAATAACATTTGAGAATGGAAACCTGGTAATGAAAATTCCAGAATCTAAGGTGGGACAAATTCTGTTATTAAGAGAAAACCCGGTAGTGGAAATACCACAAGCTGTGGAGGAGGCTGTGATCCACACGGTATGGGCGACTGACATACCTGGGAAATTGAAAACAGCCCAGCTTGTAAAAGTGGAATTAAAGGAAGATGCCAGGCCTGTACAGTTGAGACAGTACCCACTGAAATTAGAAGCTAGGTTAGGAATAGTTCCTCTAATTGAAAATTCTTGAGATATGGAATTCTAGAGGAATGTGAAACAGAATATAATACTCCAATTTTTCCAGTAAAGAAGTCCGATGGTAATTACCAATTAGTCCAAGATTTGCGGGCTGTAAACCAGATCACTAAGGACATTTATCCGGTAGTTGCAAATCCATACACCTTGTTAACATTTGTGAAGGAGAAATATAAATGGCTTACTGTACTTGATTTAAAAGATGCCTTCTTCTGCATACCCCTCGACCTGGAAAGCAAAAAGCTATTTGCCTTTGAATGGGAAAATCCATACAATGGAAGGAAAACTCAGTTAACCTGGACACGTCTTCCGCAAGGATTCAAAAATAGCCCAACTATTTTTGGAAATCAGTTGGCCAAAGAACTCGAGGAATGGACTACGAAAGGCCACATCGTGATCCCTCGACAATGGTACCTGTTACTACAATACGTAGACGACATTTTGATCGCGACTGAGACACGAGAACTCTGCATCCAGGTAACGATTGAAATACTGAACCAATTGGGAATGAATGGGTACAAAGTATCGAAAAGTAAAGCTCAAATTGCATCCAAGACTGTGATTTATTTAGGATGCGAGCTTTCTCAAGGACAGCGGAAATTAGGTACAAACCGTGTGCATGCTATCTGTGCTATTTCAGAACCACGAAACTTACATGAATTAAGATCCTTTTTAGGAATGACAGGATGGTGCAGACTTTGTATTATGGACTATGGGTTGATTGCCAAACCTTTATACGAAGCACAAGGGAATAAGACGTTCATGTGGGGAAAACCACAACGTGAAGCCTTCCAAAAGCTAAAACAGGCTTTGATGCAGGCGCCTACCTTGGGCCTGCTGGACTTGAGCAAAGATTTCCAGTTGTTTGTACACGAGCGACAAAGACTTGCCTTGGGGGTATTAACCCAACAACTGGGATCCTGGAAAAGACCTGTTGGCTATTTTTCTAAACAGCTAGATCCGGTAAGTACTGGGTGGCCGGCGTGCTTACGGGCGGTAGCTGCTACAGTAATACTGATCCAGGAGGTCCGAAAATTAACTACGGGAAAAAGGATAGAAGTGTTTGTATCCCATATGGTGACAACAGTACTGGAACAAAAGGGGGGTCATTGGCTTTCCCCAAGCAGAATGATGAAATACCAGGTAATTCTGACAGAACAAGATGATGTTGTTCTAAAAACTACTAACCTAATGAATCCTGCTGAGTTTTTGGATGCAGGTACTGAAGAAGGAGACCTGGAACATGATTGCATGGAAGTCATCGAATACACCCACGCAAGTCGCCCTGATTTGAAAGACGCTCCGCTGGCAGAAACTGACTGGGAACTCTTTACTGATGGCAGTAGCTTTGTGGAGAACGGAATGCGGTATGCAGGATATGTGATTAGTACTGCCAAGACAGTAATTGAGGCTAAACCCTTACCGCCAAACACCTCAGCACAAAAAGCGGAATTAATCGCCTTAACTAGGGCATTGGAACTCAGCGAAAACAAGAAAGTTAACATATGGACTGACTCAAAATATGCTTTTGGAGTTGTTCATGTGCATGGAGCCCTTTGGAAAGAGCGGGGACTGCTCTCTTCACAAGGAACAAACATTAAGTACCAGGAGGAAATACTGAATCTGATTAATGCCGTTCAAAAACCATCGCAAGTTGTTGTAATGCACTGTAAAGCTCATCAAAGTGGAACATCGAAAATCATAGAGGGAAATTGGCTTGCTGATCAAACAACTCGGTCAGTAGCACGGCAAGTGAGGACAATGATGGGTCTTATCTCCCAGAAGGTAAGAGCAATTGATTTATTACCTTCAGAACCACCTAAATAGTCTACAGAAGATGAAAAATTGGCAAGTCTAGTAAGAACCAGTAAGAATAATTCTGGGTGGTATGTAACCACCAATGGACAAGTTGTGGTACCAACCACTATTATGAGAGGAATACTTCAGACGGAACACCAGAAGTGTCACTGGGGTGCAGAAGTATTGGTAACTTATTTAAGAAAACATTATCTCGGTCCAGATGTTAACAATGGCAAATTCTATCACAGCTAAGTGTGAAATTTGCTTGAAAAATAATCCTTTAGTAAAAAGAAAAACAGAAATGGGGAAAATAAAGACAGGCATACAACCTGGGGATTATTGGCAAAGAGACTATGCGGAACTCCCCAGAACCCGAGGATTCAGGTATATACTAGTTGGGGTAGATACCTTTTCAGGATGGCCGGAAGCTTTCCCTTGTCGCACCAACCAGGCGAAAGAAACTGTAAAATAGTTACTAAAGGAAATAATCCCTAGATTTGGGGTACCACTGGGGATATCCTCCGATAGGGGACCACACTTTGTTGCACAATTGGTAAAAGAAATCAGCAGATGTTTGGGAATTAAGTGGGAGTTACATACCCCATGGAGACCCCAGTCTAGTGGACAAGTGGAGAAAATGAATCAAACCCTAAAAAGGCAACTTAGCAAGATCTGTCAGGACGCAAAAATTCAATGGCCTCAGGCCTTGCCAATAGCATTGTTGCATATTAGGATTAAACCTAGGAGTGGAATGTCAGTAAGTCCATACGAGATTTTGTATGGCAAACCATATGAAGCACCAAACCCAAACCCAGAGGTACATGTGAAAGGAAATCAGGACTTGTACAATTATGTGTTGTCTCTTGGCAGGACATTGAATCGACTCAGATCCGCACTAGTGTGGAATCGCCCACTAGCGCTCGAGAATCCAGTACATGATATAGAGCCTGGAGACACGGTGTATCTAAGAACTTGGAATGAAGAACCCTTAAAAGAGCGTTGGGACGGACCCTATCAAGTACTCCTAACTACATTCACCACAGTCAAAGTTGCTGGAGTAGACTCCTGGATACACTATACCCGAGTGAAAAGAGTCCCAAGACTCTGGAAATCGCAGATAGTGGGTCCTACCTCGCTCAAGATTATATCGCAGTAATGTCTGGTTTGCATTACCAAATTGTGATTTTGGTTAGAGTGTTTGTACTTTTGAAAACTGGAGAGGGAAGTGCCACTCTATTCCACAAGGCCTCTGATAAACAGTGGGAAAATGGGACTATTCAAATGGAATTGCAAATTAGACCACGAAGAGCAGTAGATAATAACGAAAGTACCCAGATACCACAGGTGGTATCAGGCAGAGAATCTTATGATAGGATTAATTCGAGATTTCGCACTGACTCAGAATACCAGTAGCATCACTGCTTGCCTTCCAATTCCAAAATCGGCCGAAGACCCAATACAGTGGGGAATAATATCTACCACCTTACCAGAAATAAACAGAACTGGTAAAATAGCATGTGAATCCCGCACTAGAAAAGAAGTCATCCCAACAGAACAAAGGGTAAAAGAACAAGGAAAATGGAAAACACCAGGGCCAAAGGAGGATTGTTTAAAATTACCTGAGGTGAAATGGGTTAAAATAGGAATGACCAGACCATTCAAAAATATAGGTTGGTGTTATTATGACACATGGACCACCAAAGTAGTAAACCAAATGGTTGAACAGACTTACTGGGAATGCAAAGATCAGGATAACAAAAATATAACTGAATCATGGAGTAACATGTGGACATTGAGTATTGTACAACAATACCAATATAGTGAAGCATTTCCATGGTGTGTACGGTGGTCCAATGTAACAGGAGGAACAACAGTACCATGGTGGAATTGTTCACGAGTAATAACTTGCCAGACAGATATGAAAGAGATACCAATATCCATCGTTAAAGTTGCGGTAATTGCAGGTTGCATTTGTCAGAAACAATTGGATCTAAAGGAAGGAATCAAGATAGGTATTGATGGAAATAGAATTGATTGTAGAGGCGTTATAGGTAGTGTGGGACATCTGGTTTGGGCCTTAAGTGATGGGACCTGGACAACACATTTACCAATAGCAGGACCAGTAAGGGAAATTACTTTGGGACTGCCAACCCTATGTCCTATTTGGAAAAAGTCTCCCTTGAAAAATGGGCAAGAACTTCTACATGTTAGGCACAAATGAGAAATAGATGAAGACGATGTGTGGCATGAACCATCAAGCAGTGTTAAATTCGGTTGGGCACTAGAATCTTTCTTTGCACCAATTGCGGCATACAGAAACAGGGAAATGATTGATAAATTGATCGGGCAAATGGATCGATTGGCTAGAATAACTAAGAAAGGTTTTCGGGAACTTAATATACAATTACAGGCTACGACCAAAATGACCTTACATAATAAAATGGCACTCGACATAATGTTGTTGAAAGAAAATGGTGTCTGTGGATATTTGAAAGACAGAATGGATCATTGCTGCATCCATATTCCAAACGTAACTTCGGAGGTCGAGAAGGACATTTCTCAACTCACCCAAACAGAGATGGAGCTGCAAAAGGAAAAGCAGGATGCAGAACAGAGCTGGATAGGAGCTCTGTTGGATTCATTTGGTTTAAATTTGGGAGGATGGGTACATTCACTATTAGAAAGTGTAGTTGTACTTACAATTGTGATTATACTTCTTTGTTTATTACATGTAGGTATTAAACGTGTGATTAGTCAAACAAATGCTAAGAATAATTGCATTTTCAGTGTCCTGAGTAGGAATTATGTTAATCCTATATTTGACAGTCCTCCAGCTAGCCCTCCAGCTTATGAACTGTCACATTTGCCAAATCACCAATCAAATCAATAATTGAAGAAGTTGATTGAAGTGAAAATGCATTGTCTAAAGAAAAGCATTTTCAAAGGGGGGAGATGTTAGTAACAGAATCAACTTTACAAGATGTTTCCTTCCATGTTCCTTTATGGAACAGGAGAATCAACTTTACAAGATGTTTCCTTCCATGTTCCCTTTTGGAACAGGTCAGGATGGGCCTTCGCTAGCTCTACCCTGGATATCGCTGGATCTGTTACAGTTGGATTAACATTAAGATAGCAACCAACCTTGTAACCATGGAATTCTTGTATTCAGTAACCAAACTCTATTCTTAAAGTTGACATAGATTTATGGTATATTCTTATAAGGCAGGTAACTGTAACCGAGCCTAATTCTTAAGGTGGACAGAGATTTACGATATATTCTTTTAAAGTTGGTACCTTAGAAAATAACTGGTAAACATAGCATCTTTTAGATAGGAAGTTTGTGTCAGAATAGGTGTGGAATATGCTAATGGTTGTCAGGGGTTGTAATGAATATGTATGTGACTAACTTGTATAATAAGGTGTAGTCTGAATCACCTGTTCGAAGCCAGCTTTGGGTGCAAACCCCTGGTTTCCCAGCGCTGAAATAAAGCACCGCATATAACTACGTCCGTGGTTATGTGTCCTGATTGGTAACAACTGCGCAGCTGCAACCAGGAGGAGCCGGAGGTGGAGACTATGGAAATGGTCTCCCGGAAGTAATTGTAATAAGAACCGCCTTCTCGTAGAAAGGTTATGAATATGTATAGGCGTTCCTAAAACTTTAATGAATATGTAACACTTTACTGCATTTAACCAAGTTCACAGCTACTGTAATTTTACACACGTATTAGGTGAAATGATTCCCTGCGTGTCCGGCGTCGTAAATAAATACATACCTTCCTTATTTACCTCAAGGGCTGTAAGGTCATTCTGTGCCTCAAAGTGAGTACAATATTGTTTCAAACTTTCTTTTATCAGGATTCCCCACTAAGTTACTCTAATGTGTAAGGATGCATCCTAAGGAGAGCAAGATGGTACTTCAGTATTCTAATGGAACAGGTTCCCATTTTTTTGTTATGTCCCTGATTTTGGAGGGTGAAAAACATATCTGCATATACTTTCTTACACCGCGCACACTGTAATTTAACTCATGCCACGTGACTTAAATCAAGGTGTTTTAAGCTCATCTTCTGCTTTATACAGATCACAGGCTAAAGCATACCACCATAAACAGTAATTACTGTAATTAGCACACACTCAGACAGTTCACAGAGACACGGCTGGTTGGTTTTATGATTTACGAGTTACTTAATGATTTGGAATGGAATGCATGGTATGTCAGGCACTTACAAAAATACCACGCAGTTGTAGACCAATTATTCCTTTTTCACTGACTTTTACCTTTTCCAGCAGCTGCAAAAGAGAGATTTCTGCATTACCCTTCACTCTTGCTAAGATTAGTCATTACCAAAAGTCCATCCTGGCCATCGAAATTGAGACACAGAAATCTCAGAGTTGCTCGATCTGCTCTCAAGATTGCTAGCTGCTGCCCACAAAGAGACTGCAGAAACTCGTGAGACATCTCTCCACGGCTTACTGGCTCCCCGCCAAATGCAATTAAATGGAAGTTTATTACAACATACTTTATCCGTTGTTTTTGTTGGAGGTCTTTTGTCTGCTCCTGCAATGAACAAAGCAAATGGAGATCTTTCCGAAAAAAAAAACAACTTTGGGGCACGCCAAAGCTGGCCGTTCTCACCTATTCACATAGCCAACCAGAACACCCTCCTGCCTGGTTCACCAAAATGAGGTTCGGAAATGACTTTACAATCCTTGAGATTGTAAGGAAGGTATGTATTTACTTATTTACAGTGCCGGACACACGGGGAATCATTTCACCTAATATGTGTGTAAATTTGAAGTAGTTGTGAGCTTGGTTAAATGCAGTAAAGTGTTACATATTCATGAAAGTTTTAGGAACAACACCTATACATATTCATAACCCATCCCTGAGAAGGCTGTTAGCTCTTTAAGTCTTTAAGTGTTAGTTCTTTAAGTCTTAATTAGATAACTGTTAATTCCCTGTAACACGGTTGGACTCTATAGTTCACTGCCAAGT